>NC_030385.2:22430290-22643166 GCF_001625215.2 Daucus carota subsp. sativus | reverse complement strand
CATAGCAAGTGTCAGGATGACCAATTTGGCACAAATATTAGTCAGGTAATAATTATTTGTAAAGAGATGACCCCCCGTTGACGGTCATGAATTGAAGACATAAGAAAGGAATGCGTCTCTCTCTCCCCCCCTCTCTCTTTCTGTCTTATTTTTCAGTAAATCAAGGAAGTGAGGTAAAATATTGTTAATCAATAGAAGTGAGGTAAAAATATGGTATTGTAATCTGCCCCTTATTTTGTAATATTTCAGAGAAATTAAGTTAATAGTCATAATAAGATGCATAGTTGTATGAACTATCTTGTTTTTTAACAACTTTGCCTTCTGCGGGAGGAAGACTCTATTGATAGCCTATATCAAGACGAGGATTCTAAGCAAACTTGTTATAGATCGGGCAGAAAAAGTGCTTCAAAGCATACAGTTCAATATCCAATTTTCAAAACCGATGGTTCAATCCAATAGTTCCAACATTTTGGTTTGTAGCATCTCATACCCTCCTAGTAAAACTATCTTGATTCGTTTGTAGAAAAAGTCATTATATTGAATTAAAATTTTCTTGTTGTATTAATATCCAAATATAGAATTATTAGTCGCACTTCCGTAATTTGACATGCCAAGTGAAGATGCTAAAGTTGTCTTGGTTGATGAAGCTGGCCAAGAGAGAGACACAACATATCTAGCAAAAACACATGGTCTGAGTGCTCGTTGGAAAAGGTTTGTCTTGGTTGATGAAGCTGGCCAAGAGAGAGACACAAACATATCTAGCAAAACACCAGGTCTGAGTGCCGGTGGAAAGGTTTGCAAGGAGCATGCGCTTGTGAGAGGAGATCATTTGGTATGTTCTATGACCAGAACATACTATACATAGGTATTGTTTCTCTCATTTAGCATACTTTTGGGTGTACAGTTGAAGTCCACCCTTAATATAAGCGATCGTGCATTTACTCATGCGTAACGGTTGACATATGTAAGGGTGGAACAAAGTATCTAAATGAGAAAAAAATATCTTGAATATGTATGGTGCGGTCATCTGAAAGACCAATACATCTCTTTTGCTAGATATGTCGTGTCCCTCTCTTGGCCAACTTCATCCACCAAGACGACTTTAACATATTCACTCGGCATGCACAAATTACCAAAGTCGGCTAGTAATATCTATATTCGAAATAAATACAAAAGAATTTTTTTAATTTTATAATGGCGACTTTGTCTACAAAACTAATAAACAAATACTTGTAAGGGGAGAGTATTAGATGTATACCAACCAAAAACTGTTGGAAACATTGGACTGAACTATCAGTTTTGAAAATTTAGGATATTGAATGGGTATGCTTCGAAGCACTTTTTCTGCACCATCTATAACTCTCTTAGAATCCTCGTCTTGATATAGGCTATTAATAAGAGTTCGCCTCCGGCTCGAGCTGAAGTTGTCAAAAACAAGATAAGTTGATGGAACCATGAGGGGCAATTAGCTTAATTGATAAGACTATTAGCTTAACTGCGTTTAGAATATTACAAATAAGGGGCAATGATTACAATAGAATATTTTGACCTCACTTCTCCTTGATGCAACCAGAATATCTATCCCCTTAATTATACCTTCAAAGTTATAATGCTCCTCTGTGTTTGCCTTGTAAAAAAATCATTCACAAATTTATTTCTAGGTTTTCTCTCAGCCTTGCCTATTTGTAATGCTTCCCCTTCTTAAGGATCTCATTCAAACAATTAATATATGAAATCTTTACTAATTGTCTTTTTTAACATAGAAATTGTTGTTAAATCTACAAATTATATTCCCGTAATTAAACACCATTGGCTCTCATTTAGGCGTTATTTCAATTGTCTACAACACAATGTACCTGTGATGTGATTTGTCAAACAACACAACACAAGCATTAGAAATAATAAATAACCATTATATTTCTATTTTCATATAAGGAATACTCTAATATAACTACAACTATTATAAACCACTACTAATCAACTCAAACATATTGGAAATCCACATATCCAATAATAAGCACCATGGATCTAACCTGATAGGAACAACACAAATTCACTTGTGTCAATTGCGATGTCAATACGTGGCGTACATTCAACTCCGCCTCAATTTTTAGGCTTACTCAGTGTACACTTTATAAAAAGGGCAACCCTTGTAGCAATTTCATTTTTTTTGACAAGGTGATGATTTCTGTTGGAGTGTCCGCCCCTATCGGGGCCAAAACACTACTAAAAACTAGGCAGCGAACTCCTATATATTTGCCTTTTGTATTTTTTAGGGTTAAGACCAAGACTGGGCCGTGTTTTTTAAGGTTAAAATGCCAGCCCACTCTAGCTTATATTTTAAATAATATTTGTTGAATTTAATTTATATTATTTATGAATATATATCATTTATTTAATTAAATTTTCTCATTAATTATATATTGTACCTTTTATTTAATAAAAATAGATCATAAGTACGCTATTTAATAAATAAATTTTCTTTAATATACATCTTATTTGATTTTGAGATAATTTTACTACTTTTTTTTTCACTTATTAGAAATAAATAATATACTAGAAGAGTATTTTTTATAATTTGAATCAAAATATTAAATGATACATTTATATAATTATTAAATATCACCATTTAAATAAATTTAGAATACTGGTTAATTACGTATTGTAATTTTCATTTAGTAAAAATCAAAAATAGATATGGCATATTACATATAAGAAAGTATAGATTAAATTATAAAGATAAATAAAAAATAT
The DNA here is from genome assembly GCF_001625215.2 of Daucus carota subsp. sativus. Lineage (NCBI taxonomy): Eukaryota > Viridiplantae > Streptophyta > Magnoliopsida > Apiales > Apiaceae > Daucus > Daucus carota. Next base: position 22,640,412 of record NC_030385.2, on the reverse strand, counting down.
ATGAAATATTCAAACCAGAATAATAGACCCTTAATACAGATAATACTTATATGTGTGTGTATTATAGAAAGTCATGAGCACGATAAATTATGAATTAATTTAATAGAATTTAAAATTATAAAATACCCATTTACAAGCATTATATATTTGTATTTTAGAAATATAGTAAGCATGCTTTTTGTTTTGTATAAGTATTTCGATTTTCTCCTTTCAGGTAAGACAAAAATTGAGAAAATAAACAAATGATATACATTGCAAATATATTAATTTATGTATAATGTGTAATTTGTTAAGTTTTTTTTGCATACATACTCTGGTGGTGGAGACATAATCACAAATCCTCCTCCCTTTGTCATTAGCAAGCATAATACACATATTTTGCATTAAAATATGATACTTTTAGCAGATTGATTATTTTATATATAGAATATTTATTATTTATATTTATTAAGTAAAAATATAATATAGAATTAATGACTGTTTTAAATTAATTTAAATAAAGATATAAATATTCGAAATAAATACAAAAGAAATTTTTTAATTTAATAATGGCGACTTTGTCTACAAAACTAATAAACAAATACTTTTAAGGGGAGAGTATGAGATGCATACCAACCAAAAACTGTTGGAAACATTGGAGTGAACTATTGGTTTTGAAAATTTAGGATATTGAACGGGTATGCTTTGAAGCACTTTTTCTGCCCCATCTATAACTTTCTTCGAATCCTCGTCTTGATATAAGCCATTAATAAGAGTTCGCTTCTGGCTCGAGCTGAATTTGTCAAAAACAAGATAAGTTGATAGAACTATGATTCATTATTGAAGACTATTAGCTTAATTGATTTTAGAATATTACAAATAAGGGGCAATAATTACAATAGAATATTTTTACCTCACTTCTCCTTGAACAACTTAATTGCCCTCCTAGTGAACACAAGACAACTTTACTATTTAGTTTAGTTTAATCAAATAACAAAATTATGTATGAATGGACTGCAGTTTTGGGCAAAATGTTCACTATCAAATTCCTAATGGCACTTCATCAAATTATACTGTCATTATAATTTTACATTAATTTTGAAATAAAAATATATATTATTAAATAAGTTATTGTGAGGAACAAAGTTGAACTTTCTACCAGTATAAGGACCATTGTGTGGAACGACCGACTTACCAGCCTTGATCGTGAGCAAGCTCCTGGAGAAGAAAATCAATATATCACTTATGGAGAGTCTTATCAATTGTCATGAGTACCAATATGGCACAAAATATTATTCATATAAATAGTTTTGTAAAGTAATATGACGTTTAGCCGTCATGAATTGATAAATAAGAAACAGAATGATATTCTCTCTCTCTCTCTCTCTCTCTCTCTCTCTCGTTTTTGACAACTTTAGCTCGAGCGGGAGGAAGACTCTTATTGATAGCCTATATCAAGACGAGGATTCTAAGAAATCTGTTATAGATCGGGCAAAAAAAGTGCTTCAAAGCATACTAGTTTAATATCCTAAATTTTCAAAACCGATGGTTCAATCCAATATTTCCAACAGTTTTTGGTTGGTATGCATCTCATACTCTCCTAGTACAACTATTTGCTTATTGGTTTTGTAGACAAAGTCATTATTATTGAATTAAAAAATTTCTTTTGTATTTATATCGAATATAGATATCATTAGTGGACTTCTGTAATTTGTACATGCCAAGTGAAGATGCTAAAGCTGTCTTGGTTGATGAAGCTGGCCAAGAGAGAGACACAACATCTCTAGCAAAACACCATGGTCTGAGTGCTTGTTGGAAAAAGGTTTGCAAGGGAGCATGAGCTTGTGAGAGGAGATATATTGGTATTTCATCACACATTACATATTCAAGGTATTGTTTTTCTCATTTAGATACTTTGTTTGTACACGTTGAAGTTCCACCCTTAATATAATTCGATCGTGCATTTACTCTTGCGTAACGGTTGACATATGTAAGGGTGGAACAAAGTATCTAAATGAGAAAAAAAAAATATCTTGAATATGTATGATGCGGTCATATGAAAGACCAATACATCTCTTTTCACAAGCTCATGCTCCGTCGCAAACCTTTTCCAACCAGCACTCAGACCATGGTGTTTTGCTAGATATGTCGTGTCCCTCTCTTGGCCAACTTCATCCACCAAGACGACTTTAACATTTTCACTCGGCATGCACAAATTACCAAAGTCGGCTGGTAATATCTATATTCGAAATAAATACAAAAGAAATTTTTTAATTTAATAATGGCAACTTTGTCTACAAAACTAATAAACAAATACTTTTAAGGGGAGAGTATGAGATGCATAGCAACCAAAAACTGTTGGAAACATTGGAGTGAACTATTGGTTTTGAAAATTTAGGATATTGAACGGGTATGCTTTGAAGCACTTTTTCTGCCCCATCTATAACTTTCTTCGAATCCTCGTCTTGATATAAGCCATTAATAAGAGTTCGCTTCTACTCGAGCTGAATTTGTCAAAAACAAGATAAGTTGATAGAACTATGAATCATTATTGAAGACTATTAGCTTAATTGCTTTTAGAATATTACAAATAAGGGGCAATAATTACAATAGAATATTTTTACCTCACTTCTCCTTGAACAACTTAATTGCCCTGCTAGTGAACACAAGACAACTTTACTATTTAGTTTAGTTTAATCAAATAACAAAATTATGTATGAATGGACAGCAATTTTCGGCAAAATGTTCACTATCAAATTCCTAATGGCACTTCATCAAATTCTACTGTCATTATAATTTTACATTAATTTTGAAATAAGAATATATATTAATAAATAAGTTATTGAGAGGAACAAAATTGAACTTTCTACCGGTATAAGGACCATTGTGTGGAACGACCGACTTACCAGCCTTGATCGTTAGCCGTTGCTACACAAGCGAGCGAGCTCCTCGAGAAGAAAATCAATATATCACTTATGGAGAGTCTTATCAATTGTCATGAGTACCAATTTGGCACAAAATATTAGTCATATAAATAGTTTTGTAAAGTAATATGACGTTTAGCGGTCATGAATTGATAAATAAGAAACAGAATGATATTCTCTCTCTCTCACTCTTCCCCCCCCCCCTCTCTCTCTTTTTTCTAGTAAATCAAGGAGAAGTGAGGTAAAAATATTGTTAATCAAATAGAAGTGATGAAAAAATATTGTATTGTAATCATTGCCCCTTATTTGTAATATTTTCAGAGCAATTAAGTTAATAGTCTATAATAATGATGCATAGTTGTATCAACTTATCTTGTTTTTGACAACTTTAGCTCGAGCGGGAGGAAGACTCTTATTGATAGCCTATATCAAGACGAGGATTCTAAGAAATCTGTTATAGATCGGGCAGAAAAAGTGCTTCAAAGCATACCAGTTCAATATCCTAAATTTTCAGAACCGATGGTTCAATCCAATATTTCCAACAGTTTTTGGTTGGTATGCATCTCATACTCTCCTAGTAAAACTATTTGCTTATTGGTTTTGTAGACAAAGTCATTATTATTGAATTAAAAATTTTCTTTTGTATTTATATCGAATATAGATATTATTAGTCGACTTCTGTAATTTGTACATGCCAAGTGAAGATGCTAAAGCTGTCTTGTTTGATGAAGCTGGCCAAGAGAGAGACACAACATATCTAGCAAAACACCATGGTCTGAGTGCTCGTTGTAAAAGGTTTGCAAGGGAGGATGAGCTTGTGAGAGGAGATATATTGGTATTTCATATGATCACACATTACATATTCAAGGTATTGTTTTTCTCATTTAGATCCTTTGTTTTTACATGTTGAAGTTCCACCCTTAATATAATTCGATGGTGCATTTACTCATGCGTAACGGTTGACATATGTAAGGGTGGAACAACGTATCTAAATGAGAAAAAAACATCTTGAATATGTATGGTGCGGTCATCTGAAAGACCAATACATCTCTTTTCACGAGCTCATGCTCCGTCGCAAACCTTTTCCAACCAGCACTCAGACCATGGTGTTTTGCTAGATATGTCGTGTCCCTCTCTTGGCCAACTTCATCCACCAAGACGACTTCAACATGTTCACTCGGCATGCACAAATTACCAAAGTCGGCTGGTAATATCTATATTCGAAATAAATACAAAAGATTTTTTTCAATTTTATAATGGCGACTTTGTCTACAAAACTAATAAACAAATACTTTTAAGGGGAGAGTATTAGATGTATACCAACCAAAAACTGTTGGAAACATTGGACTGAACTATCGGTTTTGAAAATTTAGGATATTGAATGGGTATGCTTCGAAGCACTTCTTCTGCACCATCTATAACTCTCTTAGAATCCTCGTCTTGATATAGGCTATTAATAAGAGTTCGCCTCCGGCTCGAGCTAAAGTTGTCAAAAACAAGATAAGTTGATAGAACGGTGAGGGGCAATTAGCTTAATTGATAAGACTATTAGCTTAACTGCTTTTAGAATATTACAAATAAGGGGCAATGATTACAATAGAATATTTTGACCTCACTTCGCCATGATCTACTAAATTGCCCTGCTAGAGAACACAAGACAACTTTCCTATTTAGTTTAGTTTAAACAAATAACAAAATTATGTATGAATGTACTGCAGTTTTCGGCAAAATGTTCACTATCAAATTCCTAATGACACTTCATCAAATTATATTGTCATTATAATATTTCATTACTTTTGACATAGGTATATAAATTATTAAGAAAATTATTGAGGGGAACAAAATTGAACTTTCTACGAGTATAAGGACCATTGTGTGGAAAGACCGACTTACCAGCCTTGAGCGTTAGGCGTTGCTGCGGAAGCGAGCGAGCTCCTGGAGAAGAAAATCAATATATCACTTATGGAGAGTCTTATCAAAATATTAGTCATATAAATAGTTTTGTAAAGTAATATGACGTGAATTAAAAAATAAGAAACAGAATGATATTTCATCACACGCACTCTCTCTCTCTCTCCCTTTTGTCCTCTCTATAAACACTTTATTTTTCCAGTAAATTTTTATATGATCTCGCGTGGTCTTGTATTTTTCTCAACTAATTTTCTCAATTATATAGAAAACAACAAGACAGTTCATGATTCATAGTCGTTTATAGTGGTTGCTTCATAGTGTTTCTTATTTGAAAATTTAAAAAAATAGCTGGTATCTAATAGTTTTAATGCGTATAGTTTTTTGTTTGACAAAATAGTGATATTTGTGTTCTAGATAACTAATATAACAGCTGAACTGAGTTGAGGTGTTAAATTAATTGTGGGCACATAAACTATTTGAGTAATTGCAGCTAAGATATGTTAGCTTAGACTACACTTGGAGTGTTAAGGAAGGTGATTCAATGCGTTCCTGCAACCCTGACTTTTAGTAAGGGCAAGTTCAACTATGTCCTAGTACATTTTTTATAAATATTATAAACTAAAGGACACTAGTGATTTAACATCTCTATTCTGTATGTTAACTGAAACAATAATTCCTATATTCATTCCTCATTGAAATAATAAAAATTTATTTAAACTAGTAGTAGATGGAAAATAGTGGGGACAAAAAATGTATGAAGTTTAAACTAGTGAGGACCTTAAGCATAGAAAAGGAGGTAAATGAATATTTTAGTCCAAACAATGAAATAGAAGATGACTAGTGCTTACCTTGAAATAGGGGGTGTTGAGGTTGTCCAAGTGATTTAGGGAATCACTATGATACTCTTCGAATACTACTTTATATCACATTCCCTATATTTGAGCTTAGAAACTCATTTAGTGAAGGTGTTGGACTTGCTATAAGAGTACTGGAAGAAAAGGAAAGTGAGAACTATTTAGTAACAACAGGTTAAGCCTATGGGAAAATTCAAAGAGGTCTCATCTAGAAATCATCTTAAAATTAAAGGGGATTTTTGTCCTTCTTGCAAGGCGAAGAAGAAAGACCAAGACATGAATGCATAAACCCATGTCACTTCATGATCTCTCTAGAGAATGGGAACAACAATGTGGAGATAAGAGGCATGTTATATAGGTCAAAACCAGAGATGTCTCTTGACATAAAGACCCAACCAAGAAACATATAAAAGTTTATGTGCATCTTATTAAAGGTTTCCACAACATGAAAATTATATAACTTTAACAGCAGTGTGCTCATATTTGAATTCGTGTGCTCTACCCCCATCCCCCAATATGGAAAATTTTTTGCCTCTCCTCCTTGTTAAAGTTATAATCTTCATGTGGTGGACACCTTTAATAAGATGCATAGAAACTTCTATATGTTCCTTTGTTGGGTCTAGTAGTACTCACAATGATGCAACCAGAATATCTATCCCCTTAATTATACCTTCAAAGTTATAATGCTCCTCTGTGTCCGCCTTGTAAAAAAATCATTCACAAATTTATTCCTAGGTTTTCTCTCAGCCTTGCCTATTTGTAATTCTTCCCCTTCTTAAGGATCTCATTCAAACAATTAATATATGAAGTCTTTACTAATTGTCTTTTTTAACATAGAAATTGTTGTTAAATCTACAAATTATATGCCCGTAATTAAACACCATTGGCTCTCATTTAGGCGTTATTTCAGTTGTCTACAACACAATGTACCTGTGATGTGATTTGTCAAACAACACAACACAAGCATTAGAAATACTAAATAACCATTATATTTCTATTTTCATATAAGAAATACTCTAATATAACTACAACTATTATAAACCACTACTAATCAACTCAAACATATTGGAAATCCACATATCCAATAATAAGCACCATGGATCTAACCTGATAGGAACAACACAAATTCACTTGTGTCAATTGCGATGTCAATACGTGGCGTACATTCAACTGCTCCTCAATTTTTAGGCTTACTCAGTGTACACTTTATAAAAATGGCAAGCCTGGTAGCAATTTCATTTTTTTGACAAGATGATGATTTCTGTTGGAGTGTCCGCCCCTGTCGGGGCCAAAACACTACTAAAAACTAGGCAGAGAACTCCTATATATTTGCCTTTTGTGTTTTTTAGGGTTAAACTGCAACCGCAAGACTGTGCCGTGTTTTTTTAGGATTAAAACGCTAGCCCACTCTAGCTTATATTTTAAATAATATTTGTTGAATTTAATTTATATTATTTATGAATATATATCATTTATTTAATTAAAATTTTCTCATTAATTATATATTGTATCTTTTATTTAATAAAAATAGATCATAAGTACGCTATTTAATAAATAAATTTTTTTTAATATACATCTTATTCGATTTTGAGATAATTTTTCCACTTTTTTTTTTCACTTATTAGAAATAAATAATATACTAGAAGAGTATTTTTTATAATTTGAATCAAAATATTAAATCATACATTTATATAATTATTAAATATCACCATTTAAATAAATTTAGAATACTGGTTAATTACGTATTGTAATTTTCATTTAGTAAAGATCAAATATAGATATGGCATATTACATATAAGAAAGTATAGATTAAATTATAAAGATAAATAAAAAATATATGAAATATTCAATACAGAATAATAGACCCTTAATACAGATAATACTTATATGTGTCTGTATTATAGAAAGTCATAAGCACGATAAATTATGAATTAATTTAATAGAATTTAAAATTATAAAATACCCATTTACAAGCATTATATATTTGTATTTTAGAAATATAGTAAGCATGCCTTTTGTTTTGTATAAGTATTTGGATTTTCTCCTTTCAGGTAAGACAAAAAATTGAGAAAATAAACAAATGATATACATTGCAAATATATTAATTTATGTATAATGTGTAATTTGTTAAGTTTTTTTTACATACATACTCTGGTGGTGGAGACATAATCACAAATCCTCCTCCCTTTTCATTAGCAAGCATAATACACATATTTTGCATTAAAATATGATACTTTTAGCAGATTGATTATTTTATATATAGAATATTTATTATTTATATTTATTAAGTAAAAATATAATATAGAATTAATGAGTGTTTTAAATTTATTTAAATAAAGATATAAATATTTTTAAATGATATAAATTATATTTGAAAATTATAATGTAAAATTATTAGTTCTAAAAACTATCATATAAAAGGACACATCAAAAACAATTATGGGATTCCTTGAAGAGAAAATATCAAGGGAATAAAAGAGTTCAGCGTGCCCAACTCCAAACACTCCGTGGAGTTTTTGAGATTCTGGAGATGAAAATTGGTAAATCAGTAAATGCTGGAGAAGATATGTTAGATGTGAATATTATTGAGAAATCTTACGCACTTTGACAGAGAATTTCAATTATATAGTTTGCTCCATAGAAGAGTCAAAGGATATAGATCACTGGATGAATTGTAGAGCTCATTGCTTGTACATGAGCAGAATATAGAAAGGTTAATAGTGAAGAACAGACCCTTAAAGTTACAAGTGGTGAAATAATCGGGAAAAGAGGACGTGGATATACTAGAGGGAGAGAGGAAGAGGACGCCGAGAAAGACAACCTTTCACTAAGGCCAACATCGAGTGATCAAGTGTCACAAGTTTGGTCCCTTTCAGTATGAGTGCCCTAACTCAGATAAATTAAAATGTCAACTTTGCAGAGTTTGATTAAGAGATGGTACTCATGGCTCATGTTGAGATGTATGATTACACAAAAGAATGGATGTGGTTTTTGGACTACGGATGTGAAACTCGATGTATAATAATTTTACGAATTTCGTCTAACGATAGAGTGATATTTTTTATATAATTTTTTAAATTAACTCATTTGAGTCAGTTTTGTAATCAGTGACCCACTTGATGCATTTGAACGTAAGTGACCTATTTGATAATTAATCCATTGTGTAAATATGATTGGGATGAAAGTTGTAACAAAAAATATAACGATAGTTTTAAGATGAATGTAAGGTAATGGATAAAATAGTAATTTTAAAATTAAGTGTTCAACAAGGAGTAAAATGGAAATTTCCAATTAAATGTAAAACTAATATAAAAAGATAAGACGAGTGTTAGGCATCAATTAATCCCTAATTGAAAAACTAAAGACTAATCATTCGAAAAAAGGAGGTCGCTGGTGCTAGTCATAGTCTTACAAAGTCCTTCAATCTCGAAATCGTTGTTCCTTCATGGTAAGTACTCGATTCGCACTTCTTCTCTTTAGGGGATCTAGATTTGTATATTTTATTATATGTGGATCGTAGTGTTGTATAAGTGCTTGATTCTCAATTCTCAGTATTGGATCTAGATTTGTATACTTTAGTTATATATAGATCGCACCTGTTTTGGTATAATTATGAGATATTGTAGCCGATCAATTTGATTTACGGTGCCAAAAAGCTTGAGAAGCTTGAGTTAGCAACTCTTATAGTAACAAGGATGATGAATTTATTTATTTGCCATTTATTTCAGCTTATGAAATTTATACATTAAATTATATAGCAATTTATCCAATTTTAGTATCTACTCACACAATCATATCTCACATATAATAGAAACCTTTAAATTAATAATTTGTAAAGAGATTGTCTCTTTAAATTGATATAAACATTCTAGGCATAAGTCAAGATATATATTGACATTAAGCAATCCATGAATCAGAAATTTAAATTTTTAAAGTAAATTATAGTGTTTAATCTTGGCTCAACCCTTATATAAAGCCAACTTTATAATTATATACATATCTTTTTTTTTTGAAAGAATTATATACATATCTTATACACTTTATGGATATGAATTGTTATGGAATATCAAAAAAATGAAGGTGAAATTCGTGTTTTTGACTACTCTTGTTTGACCAAAATTCAACGGTCTTTATGAGATGCCTAGTACCTTTAACTTGAATAAAAACGACCAATTCAAAAACATAGTTCAAGTTGTGCGGGGAAGATACCTATATAGTAGTTTCTCAAGTCTTTGAAATAATAGAATAAAAATAGGTATTTCAGATAGAATAGAGTTAATCTTTATTTTAAGTATTCGATGCTTATGCATGAGTCTTGATAGTCATCTCTGAATATTTAGAATTTATATAGAACTCTACGGTTTTGAATTATTCTAATAGCTTCTTGATTGGGCTAGAAGTTACAAATATGGGCTTTGATGGAGGCCCGTGCCTTGATGTTTGACAACCCACTTATCTTAAGAGTCGATGTACATTGGGCTTTTATTAAGCTTGATTGATTAATTATAAAAAATAATAAATAAATTATAAAGCTAGCTCTTAATAAGTGGGTTTCTTCTCTTTTGGGCCTTTATTGTTCATAATATTTTAGTGTCATATTTTAACCCATATCTTTTATCAACCAACTTTCGAGAAAACATTAGAAGTTTTCGTGAATATTAGTTCAAAAGTCTCATGTTTTTTGAAAATTTTGCAGTGCTCCCGGATGTTTTATGACATTCTTTGGTTTATTTTTCCTGACCTTATTTCGTAATAGGGCCAAAAAGAAATCATTTATGGATTATTTATTAATTTTCAAGATTTTTGTCGAATTAATTCTTATTTTTAGAATCATTTTATTGAACTAACAGTATTTTTGAAATCTCTAGATATAATTTTCATAATTATCTTTTAAATATTTCTTGTGGCATCGAGTATTTTGGAAATAATAAATATATAGGTACACTCATGCATAAAGTATTACTGATAACAACATAAATTTTTTTTCTAATTTGTATTAACTAAAATGAAACAACTAATAATTAAAAATCAAACTATCTTTCCTTTAATCCAAACTTCTCAACTTAAAATCTTTACTTCAGCAACTTCGGCATTTCTTCAAACTTCACTGCTGGCATCGCTCATTCGCTCCCCATACAAATTTTGATGACGTATAAGAATGTGCTTACTATAACCGTGGAAGATAGGGTTCTTGGTCAATCTATAGATGACTTGTTATCAACGTAAATTATCACTGAACTTGGGCCAACATCAGTATCTGTATTAACAAATTTCTTAACCAAATTCCTTGGCACATGCAGCAGCTGTGGCTGTCATTATTCAGTTTCACAAGAAGATAAGGCAACACACTTCTGCTTTTGAGACACCCATGTTATCAAATTCTCGTTCATGTAGAAAGACAAGCTTTTGAAACTTGGAGTGTTACTATTTTAAATTTTAAAATTTGAAATTTTAAAATATGCAAGAGTTATGAACTCTTGCATATTTTAAAATTTTAAATTTTCTGTGTCTTATTCCCAGCCATGATCGACACACTCGGCAACATCAACAACTCAAAACTTAGCTAGCGATTGAGGGTTCGAGTCACACGGGTTTGGAATACTATTTCATCCATTTCTGACAGGTTGCTGGCAAGTGAACCTTATAGTGCTGGACAATGATGTTTAATCTTTTTAACCTAAATCTGTTTAACTTTATAATCGTTGAAATTGTTATAACCAAAGTATAAATATGATTTTTTTGAGTACTATCAATCCATGCTCATATACATTTGTTTCTATTTGTTTCGAGTACATAAAATTCCCATTCATGCCATTATTACCCCGGAAAAGTGGAACAACATGACTAAACCTGTGGTCGAAGGCCATGTCTATGAAATATCTGAATTTTTGGTCAGAGAGTCGAGAGTCAGTATAAGGCCCCTGTCGACAACTAAATGTATTGTATTCACACCTTCGACCGTTATGCATTCTGTCATGGCAGTTGAATATAATATCCCGGTGAATTACTTTCAGTTTACTCCAATCCCAGCAAATTGAACAATTACGTTATGTTAACACAAGAGATGATCACAGTGTGCATTGTATAGGTATACCGATTTGCTTCACTTTTTGTTTGACAGGTCACCAATTCATGTTTAAAATTCTTAGTCTACTTCGTCTAAAAAGTTTATGTACAAGCTAACATTTTTATGATACCTGTATGTCTTGATGAATTGCTGTAAATCCACAGATATAATCGGTGTGGTGGAGGATCCCGGTAATGTCTGCGACATACGTACTCGATTGGGTCAGAGGACGGTACACTCATTTACAATAACCGATGGTTTAGACTCCTGCAACATCAAAGTCTGGGAAGATCAGCAATCAAAGTTCCAATGTGTTGTTCAACCAGAATCTGGACACCCAAGTTGTTGTGATATTGACATGCATGCGGTTTCAGCCTTTGTTACGTAAGGCACTGCATATTCAGCGTATACTTGGTCCACACAATTCACTGCAGCGATATACTTCTTAAGCAAGAACAGTTTTAATAGGGATAAACATTATGTTCTAGTTATACGAACATTAATCATGTCGGGACGTATGAATTCCAATCCATGCAGCGATATTTATAGGTGCAGAGAGACATGTGTGCTACTCTTTTCCATAATTAAATAATCTGGAAGAGACGGATTAAAAAAATTTGCAAGCTACTACATTCCATAAATAATAATCAGATTAATTTATGCCAAGATATATACCATATCAATTAATCTGAAACAAAAAAGTAGTTTTTATTTTTGATATTTTCTCTTTTTCCATAATTAAATAATCTGGAACAGAATCAGATTAAAAAAGTTGCAAACTACTATATTTTATAAATAATCTGAAACAGTATCAGATTAATTTATGCCAAGATATATACCATATCAATTAATCTGAAACAAAAAAAGTAGTTTTTATTTTTGATATTTTTCATCCAAAAATTCCGGAAAATTAGAAAAATAGAACGGAGCTATCTGAGAGGCGCCACCTACAGCCCCTCGCTTCTCCTTTATATAAGTATATTGATTGATGATTGATAGTAGCATCCATAATAAAATTATATTATAAAACTAATGAAATAAACAACCACTATATTTGGTCCAACTATTGTTGTTCCTTTTTGCATAAAAAATTAACGGATTAGTTAACTTATTCAGTGATACTATCTTAAAATAAAAATTATTGCGTTACTTATTTTATATATATTTTATTTGAATTTGTGTAATCTAATATTAGAAATTAAAATACTCAAATAAGTATTTATAAAACTAGAAACGAAATGTATGTACATGTGATGTATATTATATATAATAATATGTATAATGTTAGATATAATTGATGATTAATAATATTCTTAAAGTCTGTTTTAGAACAGGAATCATCAGAGTTTAATCGGGAAGCTGATCAGAGTTTGATAAAGTCTGACAGAGTTTAGCAAAGTCTGATCAGAGTTTACATAGTCAAGACTCGACAGAGTTTACACGTGGAAAGAGCTCAGAAGCGGATATACTTCAAGGAAGGATAGAAGCGGAGGAGTGATTTGCTGACTATGGAAACTAAACAGAAAACTGGAGCAATCTTTGATTGATAGAATTCATAGCAGATTTATAGGATATCAAATCAGAGATTGATTTTGTAACTGTGTCTATATAAACACAGATTAGGGTTACTCTATAGGAGTTGAGTTATCGAGTACATCTTTTAGAATTCTAGCAGCTCTTAGTGATACAATATAAATCACTAAGAGAGTTTTTGTAACCATCAAAGCTTTGTGAATATAAGAGTTTATTGATTACAATTTCTTATATTGTCTTACTGTGTTACAGATTGTGGTCACTATATCATATTATATAGTGAGTTTATAGGACCTAACAAGTGGTATCAGAGCCAGCTCTGTTAAGATTACTACAGTGAGATCTTAAACACAATCATGTCTGAAAAATCACAAGCTTCATCCTTTAGAGTTCCAATCCTTAAGGCATCTGAATATCCAGTCTGGAAAGAAAGAATGATCATATTCTTAGACTCTGTTGATCCAGAATACCTTGACAGGATTTATGATGGACCACATATGCCCACCAAGCTCTCTGTTGGGATTGCAGATGAACCTCAAAAGATGGTTCCAAAGGAAAAGAAAGATTATACTCCAGAGGACATCTCATCTATCAGTAAAGATGCAAAAGTGAAACATCTGTTGCACAGTGCCCTTGATAATGCAATGTCTAATAGGGTGATTGGGTGCAAAACTGCCAAACAAATCTGGGATGCTCTGGAAACCAGATGTCAAGGAACTCAGGCCATTAAGAAAAACAGAAAAACAATCCTTACACAGGAGTATGAGCACTTTGACTCAAAATCTGGTGAGTCTCTGACAGATCTGTATGACAGATTTGTCAAACTGTTGAATGACTTATCTCTGGTGGACAAGGAATATGATCTTGAAGACTCAAACCTCAAATTCCTTCTAGCTCTTCCTGAAAAATGGGATTTGAAAGTCACTACAATAAGAGACAATCTTGATCTTGGAGAAATGTCTCTTGATGATGTTTATGGAAGACTGAAGACTCATGAACTTGAGATGGAGCAAAGGAGCAAAAGACATGGAGGAAAATCAAAGTCTGTTGCTCTGAAAGCTCAAGAGGAAGCTGCTAAGAGCAAGGGAAAAGCTCATGTCACAAAGTCTGACATTGAGTCATCAAACTCTGATGACTCAAACTCTGATGTTCCCTCAGACTCTGAAGAAAGTGATGATGAGATGATGCAGTTAGCAGCATTGATGGTGAAAAGCTTCAAGAAGTTGGCCTACAAAAAGTTCAACAAAGGCAAAAGTTTTTCAAGGAAAGACAGAAACTCTGACAGAGTTTATGACAAGAAGAACTTTAAGAAGAATGAGGGCAAAGAAGGGAAAGCTGGAAAAGCTGACAAGTATACCTGTTTCAACTGTGGTGAAAAGGGACACTTTGCATCTGAATGCAAGAAAGCCAAGAAGGAAAAAGAAAAAGCCTTTATCACCAAGAAAGGAAACTGGACAGATACATCTGATTCAGAAGAAGAAGTCAATTATGCTCTGATGGCAAACACTGACAACAACTCTGAATCTCCTGCTAAGGTACCTCATTCTACTCTTGCCTTTGATACTGAAGATATAACTGAGTTAAGATTGTTTCTTAAAACTTTACATATCAGCTTTAGAGATCAGACTTTAGAAAATGAAAGATTAAAATCTGAAACTCTGAGTATAAAGAAAAGGAATGATTTTCTAGAAAAAGAATTAGTTCAGATGTTGGAAGTTCAGAAAGAAAGAGATGATGCTGTCATTGTCAAAGATGAATTATTAAAGAGGTATGCATCTCTTCAATCAGAACTTGCTAAGGAAAGGGAGATCATAAAAACATGGACTAATTCAGGCAAAACTACTCAAGATATCTTAGGTAGTGGAAACTGGAAGAAAGGACTAGGTTACACTGATAACTCTGAAGCTGAGTCATCAAAAACAGAGTTTGTCAAAACTCAAAAACCTAAGGTTAAACCTGTAAAATTTGTTGTTGAATCTTCTAAGTCTAAACAGAGTAGATCAAAATCAGAGATTAACAAAAATTTAAAATCTGATAAGCCCAAACAGGTTAACATAGGACTGATGACTCAGAAACAGCTTAAACATAAGCTTAAAGAGGTAAAGTCTGATGACAAAAACAAAGAGCCTAGGAAAAACAGAAATGGCAAGATTGGTATAGACAAGAGTAATAACTACATGCCTGTTCCAAATGCACCTAGGAAGACATGCCATAACTGTGGTAATACTAATCATCTTGCTAATTTTTGCAGGAAGAACAAGGACATTAACTCTTTACCTACAAAGTCTGGAGTTAGAAAAAGTAGTATTAGATATAAACCACAAGATCCATGTTTTCATTGTGGTAGTTTATGGCATTCTATTTATACTTGCAAAGAATATCATAGTTTGTATTATGATTATTATCAATTGAAACCTTCTTTAAAGGTTAATAAAAACTCTGCAAGTACAAAATCTGTTTCTAGTACAAACTCTGTTGCAAAGTCTGTTAGCTCAAACTCTGATAATAATAATTCCGCTGCAAAAGCTAACAAACTTAATAAGGACAAGGGATCCAAGCAAGTCTGGGTCCTTAAAACTAACAATTAGTGGTCTTTGTGATTGCAGGGCAACAGGAAGAATATTCTAGTCTTGGACAGTGGATGTTCAGGACACATGACTGGAAATAAGGCCCTGCTGTCAGAGTTTGTGGAGAAGGCTGGCCCAAGTGTTTCTTATGGAGATGGCAACATAGGAAGGACTCTGGGATATGGCAATATCAATCTTGGAAAAGTCATCATATCAAATGTAGCTCTTGTTCAAGGGCTGAAACACAATTTACTCTCTGTCAGTCAGATCTGTGACAGAGGATATCATGTTGATTTCTATGAAGAACACAGTGAGATAGTAAGCAAGTCAACAGGCAAAGTGGCAGTAACTGCTCACAGACATGGGAATATTTATGAAATCCACTTGCCTACAAACTCTGAAGGAAAAGCAATCTGCTTGTCTACAAGGATCTCTGCAGAAGAAAGTTGGAAATGGCATAAGAAGCTCTCACACCTGAATTTCAACTCCATAAATGAGCTTATAAAGAAAAAGCTTGTGAGAGGACTCCCTGAATCACTACTCACATCTGATGGATTATGTGATTCATGTCAAAAAGCCAAGCAGAGAAAGACATCTTTCAAGAGTAAAACTGAATTCTCAATAAACAAACCATATCATCTTCTACATGTTGATCTATTTGGACCAGTCAATGTACCATCCATTGCAAGGAAGAAATATGCTCTTGTCATTGTTGATGAGTATACCAGATACACTTGGGTGTATTTTCTTCACTCTAAAGATGAAACAGCCTTGCATCTGATGGATCATGTGAAACAACTGGATCATGGATCTGAAGACAAAGTGAAGATCATTAGAAGTGATAATGGAACTGAGTTCAGAAATTCAACAATGGAAGAGTTCTGCAAAGAAAGAGGTGTAGTGCAACAATTCTCTGCACCTGGTACACCACAGCAAAATGGTGTAGTTGAAAGGAAAAACAGGACTCTTATAGAAGCTGCCAGAACTATGCTTGATGAGGCTAAATTGCCTACTTATTTCTGGGCAGAAGCTGTTCAAACAGCTTGTTTCACTCAAAATGCAACCTTGATTAATAAGCATGGCAAGACCCCATATGAGATGGTGAAGAAAAAGAAGCCAAATCTGAAGTATTTTCATATATTTGGGTGCAAATGCTTTGTATTGAAGACTCATCCAGAACAGCTTACAAAGTTTGATCTAAAAGCTGATGAAGGTATTTTTGTAGGTTATCCTCTGATAACAAAGGCCTTCAGAGTCTATAATCTGAGAACCAAGGTGATCATGGAATCCATACATGTGTCATTTGATGACAAAAGAATTATGGGCTTAGCAGATATGGATGATCATGAAGAACTGCATTTTGAAAATGAAGAAACATTCTCTGATTCAACAAACTCTGATGAACAGTCAAACTCTGACTGTGACCAAAATACAGCAAACTCTGGTGAAACTTTACAAGTTAATAATGATGAAGCAACTGCTGAGGGGGAGCATCAGAATGTTTCAGGCTCCACCCAAGATTCATCAGAGAATGCTGACTCAAACTCATCAGAGAATACTGATTCAAACTCTGATAGCACAAATTTAGGGGGAGCTACAGAGAATAATCAACAGAATCAAGAGAGCATGGATCAAGGGGGAGGATCCAATGATGAAAATGGTCAACTTCCACATACTAGGAAGTGGACAAAATCTCACACACCTGATTTAATAATTGGCAATCCAGAAGCAGGTGTGCAAACAAGGACATCTACAGCAAATGAGTGTTTACATCATTGCTTTCTGTCACAAACTGAACCAAAGAAAGTGGAGGAAGCTCTTCAAGATGCTGACTGGATACAAGCAATGCAAGAAGAGCTGAATGAGTTTGAGAGAAACAAAGTATGGACCCTAGTACCAAGACCTAAAGATAGATCCATAGTTGGTGCAAAATGGGTGTTCAGAAACAAAACTGACAGTGAGGGTGTCATCACAAGGAATAAAGCAAGACTTGTAGCAAAAGGGTATTCACAACAGGAAGGTATTGATTATGATGAGACATTTGCTCCAGTTGCAAGATTGGAGGCAATCAGAATCTTTCTGGCCTATGCTGCTCACAAGAAATTCAAGGTATTTCAGATGGATGTCAAAAGTGCTTTTCTAAATGGGAAACTGGATGAGGAAGTATATGTTGAACAACCTCCAGGATTTGTGGATCCAAAACATCCAGACTATGTCTACAGGTTGGACAAAGCACTTTATGGACTAAAGCAGGCTCCAAGGGCATGGTATGAAACTCTGGCTCAATTTCTTCTTGAAAGTGGATTTACTAGAGGTACCATAGATAAAACCCTGTTTTATTTGAATCATGGAAATGATCTGCTTCTAGTTCAAATCTATGTTGATGATATTATTTTTGGCTCCACTAATGCTAAACTATGTCAAAGATTTGCCAAGCTCATGCAGTCTAGGTACCAAATGAGCATGATGGGGGAACTCAGCTATTTTCTGGGTTTACAAGTTAAACAGACTGAAGATGGGATTTTTATAAATCAAGCCAAGTATACCAGAAATCTGTTGAAGAAATTTGGTATGCAAGACAGTTCAGCTGCAACTACTCCTATGGCAACAGCAACCAAACTAGACAAAGATACTGGTGCATCAGTGGATATCACAAACTATAGAGGAATGATTGGATCTTTGCTTTATCTGACTGCAAGTAGACCAGACATCATGTATGCCACATGTCTATGTGCAAGATTTCAGGCAGATCCAAGAGAACCTCATCTGATTGCAGTAAAGAGGATATTCAGATATCTCAAGGGAACCACATCATTGGGATTATGGTATCCTAGAGAATCAGATTTTAGTCTAATTGGATACTCTGATGCAGATTTTGCAGGTTGCAAAATTGACAGGAAAAGCACAAGTGGGAGTTGTCAATTTCTGGGTGGAAGACTTGTTTCTTGGTATAGCAAGAAGCAAAAGTCCATTTCAACATCAACAGCAGAGTCAGAGTATATAGCTGCAGGCAGTTGCTGTGCTCAAATTCTTTGGATGAAGAACCAACTGTTGGACTATGGGTTATCCTTTTCTAAAATTCCTATTTATTGTGATAACCAAAGTGCTATTGCTATGACAGGAAACCCTGTTCAACATTCTCTGACAAAGCACATCAGTATAAGATATCATTTTATAAGGGAGCATGTGGAGGAAGGAACCATTGAACTTCACTTTGTTCCTACTGATCAGCAGCTAGCAGATATATTCACCAAACCACTAAGTGAAGCAACCTTTACTAGGCTGGTGAATGAGCTAGGAATGATATCAGGAACAGAGTAAACATACTGGTCAGATCTTTCAAATTTCAATTGTCAAATTACCATATGTATTGCTCACAAAAATTGCCTTGACATACTCTGATTGTTAAAATCTGATGATATACTCTGATGATATACTCTGTGCGCTATACTCTGATGATATTCTCTGATCGTTATTCTCTGACGATATTCTCTGATGTTTGTAAACTCTGAATCTTGATTAATAATCTCATTTTTATTTCTCTGAGAAAACTAACCTGTGAAGATACTATGAAGCATGATATGAATTAGTAATCATGAATCTCAGTTCAGTTCTTTAATCTTGATCTCAATTTTGTGCTACTATTTTACACTATATGCATGTTGATATCATTGAGACTCTATTACTTCACATATCTTAATTATAAGTGAGACTGACTAATTTGCATTCTCTCTCAGAAAATTAGACAGTGTTTATAAACTCTGATGTTATATAAATACCCCTCCAAACAAGCATAGTACTCCTTTGAGATCTTAGATGTCTATATGACAGTGACTGGAAAGACCCAAACACTTACTGGTATTAAGTAAATGCCAAGATTTTACAATCTATGGTGACCAGTCACAATCTCTGATTACTGGAGAAATACTGTTGCAAAATAATATTTAAAGGTCGTGATTCATTTACACTGAAAAGCGTCCTTGAAAAAAAAAAAAAAAAAAAAAGGGGGTTAGGTTATTTCATAAATTTCTTCATCAGAGTATGCCAATTGTCTATGTCTTGAGAGTTTAAATAAATTATTCCTGTCTACCTTATAATTACGAAATTGTGAAATTCTCTAGTCTCTGTTTAATATGTTAAATCACACACATTATTGCACAAGCACATTATTGAGCTATGGATTTTATGACAAACTCTGATTCACTGATGAATATTCTGAAAATGATGTCTTTATTCTGAGGTACTTAGAAATTTATTTTCTTTGATATAAATCTCAGAGTTTAAAATTCGAGAAATTTGATCTTGATTTTCAAAACTCTTATACATTTCAGGAGTTCAAAATATTCAGAGAATATGAAAGGAGTATTTCAAACGGGTGTATTGTTAGTGGGTTTTCTCGAAAAACATTTTAATAGGAGAACGTGTAATCAGCATTTATAACTGCACGATTTTACTGCGCTCATAATGATTACTTTCTTTTCTCCATGCCACTAACTCTCATCCACCAGTTAAAATCTGACAGGTGTCCATGTGAACAAAGAGACATGCGTGTACAGCTACACAACATCTGAAGGGTTTATCACATCAGATTTTATTGCTCATTATTCTCTTATACACTCAATCAACACACACTCTCTTCACAAACTCTTACTCTCTTCTCTCTGAAATTCAAATCCTCTCACACACATTTTCTCAAACACTTTTCTCTACTCACAATCTCTGTTACAATGGCAACTACTACATTCACCCATGCAGGTGTGGACTTTGTTCCCAACAACTACACAGCTATTCTTGACACTACTAAAGCCCCAAGAGATTATCATCCCTTCCAGCGCTTCTTGGCACAGAGTGCTCTGGCCACAGCCCTTACAGCTCCTGCCAGACTCTCTGGAAGTCAGATTATAAATTTTTGGAGGACGGGTCATTATGATAATGGTGGTACCCATGGATCTCCATCCATTGTATTCTCTTACGAAGGAGAGGAGTATACTGTCACTCCAGCCACAGTTCGTGAAGCTCTTAACCTACCTGAACATTCAAATTACATTCACTAGTACAAACTGGACTTTCAGCGTCGGTCAAATAACCCCTAAGGCGTCGGTTAAGTGGCGTAGCAAATGTAGGAGACGCTATAGGTATAGGCCTTTAGCGTCGGTTAACTGGGCGACGCTATTGTCCTAACAATAGCGTCGGTGTTCTAAAATGCCGACGCTATGACCTAGTAACAGCGTCGGTTGTCTGAAATGCCGACGCTATAGACCTGACCAACAGCGTCGGCTGTCTGAAATGCCGACGCTATAGACCTGACCAACAGCGTCGGCTGTCCCAATAACCGACGCCTAAAGTATTTTTTTTGTAAAAAAAAATATTTTTATTTTGTATTATCCGATAATTCACCATGATCATAAGAATATACAAAATGAACCATCAATTTGATCTAATTAGTAAAAACTATTACATAATTGTTTATTACATTAAAAAATATGTCTTGACAAGACAATTTTGTAATGTAAACTAAACAATTAATAGTCAGACATATACATATAAATGCACTATAAAGTTTCTCCCGCGTCCAGGCATGACCACAAACTTAACAAATTTTCGGTAGCAACAAACATATATAATTTCTATAGATTGTCTGAAATCTGCTCAACTCTCTGGACAAATTGGGCCAACTGAAGCGTCCTGGACTGAGGAAGGAGTGGAGTTTCTTCTTTGATTGCATAACAAGGGCCTTCCAGAAGAAATCTACCAACTGGGATGCAATACCCATGGACATGCTACAAATTGGGTATTCTCTGATCTACTCTACTAATTTCGATTATGGTAGATTAGTTATTAGAAATATTGGTGAACGAATGAATGAAAATCGTCAAGTTGTCTATTTCTCTCGCTTTTGCCAATTATTATTCAATGCATCTGTTGGTGAGGTAGCTTTTGATGATGAGATCAAATCTTTTAAGCTACATAAAAGGGCTTTCAAAGATCTCATCTCTAAAGATGAAAAGAGGCCAGTTCTAAGGCCGTTACAAGTTCCAGCTCAAATTAGAGATAGACTGAACATGCCTGCAGCAAATCAACAGTCTCCAGTCCCTTCTCAAGGACCCAAAACTTCTGCATCCAAGTCCAAGAGGGCTGCAAAGTCTGATGCAGCCCCGTCCACTGCCAAAAGAACAAGAACCTCTGTTGCTACACAAGTTCTGAAAGCAAACTCTGACGTACCAACAAACACTGATGAGCCAGTAAACTCTGAGGCTCACTTAAACTCTGATGCTCCAAACTCTGAGATCCCAGTAAACACTGAAGCTGCTACTCCTCAAAAGCAGAAGAAAAGAAGAAGACTTGTTGCAGCATATGAATATGATGATCTTGAAACTGCACAAGATGTAAACTCTGAACCTACTCTTACACCAGCCTCTGAACCTGTTCAAGATAGCCCTCAGAAGCCAGCCAGATTCAAATTAAGGGCTCAAAAGCCTGCAAGGGCAAAAGTTCCAGTCACTGACATAACAGACTTCACAATTGAGGAAGAGCAAACAGCATCAACTCAAGTTGCTGCACAGTCTCAAGCTCTGATGGTGCTACCTATCCAAGCTGTTCCACTAACATCTCCTACAGCTTCTTCTACTTCATCTGAAGTAGATGAAGAAATTGTTTGCAAGGAACAAGCTACAACTGAAGCAGGAGCAACTATGTCTGATCCTCAAACTCTATTATCTGATCATGGTCCAATTCCTCAATCTCCAATAAAAATCCCAGAGGGTGCCATTGTTCATGATACAGCTCCAGAAAACTACAGGTCTGATGTAGTTGATGAATCTGACAAAGTAGCTATGGAAGCTCTACAGTCTCTTGCTCAGACTGGTGAAGAATCTATCAAATCACAGTCTGAAGCTCAAGAAAAATCTGCTCAAGACACTGTGGAGAAAGTTGCTGATCCTGTTCCTCATGATGAAAAAGCAAACTCTGATACTGAGGATGATGACAGTTCAGATACTGACAAGGATGAGGATGATGGAGTCCCTCTGACACAACAAAAGTGGGAGTCTACTAGCCAGTATAATGCCAGGCTACAAACTCTGAATACAGACTCTGAGCCACTTCCCAGGGATCTTCAGGTTGATCCTCCAAATGAGGTCTGGGATAAACTCTGGTTAAGCCATCAACATTCTCTGGAGCCAACTAAAGCTGAAGAATTTCTATCTATGGCAGAGAATAAAATTTCAAACTCTGATGTTATGTCAAGCCTCAAAGGCACAATTCTCTATCTGAAGACATTTCATCCTGCTCATGCCCAGACATCTAAATCAATAGAGGGTCTAAGAACAGAGGTGGCAAATGTCAAGGAGACAAATGAACTGGAAAAGAAAAGGACCATGCTACCTCTGAAAGAAAATGTACAGAAGCTGGTGACTGCCAATGAATCTCTGGACAAGAGGATGACCATGATTGAATCTTCTCAAGAAAAGATGTCCAAACAGATAGTGAGTTTATAGGACCTAACATATAATTTATGGAGTGATTATAAATAAAAATTTGAGCATCTTTAAATTATGTGATGTTATGTAATTATTTTATTTAGGTGACCTTTGGCTTGTGGATGACTTTGTCCTTTAACTTGACTCTTGACCCTTCATTATACTTGTAACCTATTTTTCATGGCCTATATAAAGGCATTTTGTATTGCTTGAAAGGATATGAAAATTTTTCTCTATTCTTGATGTGCGGAAAATAATACCTTTAAATCGCAAGCGCACGATCTCATTATAGTAATATATGATTCGTCCACAGAGATTAAAATTATTTTCAAAATCCTTTACTATTAAGCTAGGCGGATTAGAACAATTAATTAGTGGAGGGGTTTTTTTTAAATTAAATCTAAGACTTTGAAAGGAATTTAAGGAAAACTCGGTGTGAGTATTTTAATTAAAACAAAAACTTAATTCTACCGACAAAATTTCAATTCGATTAATACAATAAATAAAGTAACGTCAAAGAAAATACAGCAAAACTCGATTAACCAGCCAAACAAAAGTAAACTCAAACCAAAAACTAAAACAAAGCAGACCCTGGCAATGATTTGAAGGATAAATTAAACAGAAATCCACTGAACAACAGCTCGACTCGGAACTATGTATCAACACACAGCCACCCGGTTGCCATGAATCAGTGCTCACTCACTACAACTCAGCTGTACTACGACTTAAAATAGAATTCAAAGCAACATAAACAGACTCTGGGCAACAACGCAGCAAATCCAAAACAAACCCAGCAGAAACGAACTGGAATATACACAACTCAGTACCAAAAACTAAACAGAGCAGAGACCACAGGAAATCGACACAGCACTGAGACCCAGCAAACATATAAAACGCAGCGGTACTCGACTAAAACAGCAGCCGGAAGGAGTGAAAAGGATTCAAAAATGACTCGGTACTGTAGCCACAAACTCGACAAAACCCAGCTGAAAAAAATGGAACAAACTCTACTAAAACTCACTAAACTCAGAACAAACCCGGCTACAACGAGTCGAAGAAACAGAGCACAACTCAGCGAAGCACAACTAAAACACAGCAAAACTACTAGAAATCGGCCAACAACCAACAAAACTAAGCCAAGAAACACAGGACTGCAGCAACTCGGAAAGCACGACTCTTGCGACTCGGAGTCAAACAGAAAACGCAGCACAGCTCGATTCAAATCAAGATTACAGCAGCAACTCGAAAACTGACTCTGGACTCAGCTGCACTACCCAACAAATCAAACTCAGCAACTCAAACATGGCAGACTCGGCATAAATTAAACTCAGAACTCGACGCAAGAACTGCGACTCGGTAACAGCTACACTAGCTCAACCCAGTGGTGACTCGCTAGCGACTCAATAGTACAAAGAAAAGAAAAGAAACAAGGCTGACTCAGTTTAAACAAGGATATGCAGAACCCAGCTAGCGAATGACACGGCGATAAACAACTCAACAAAAGCAAATTAACTCATCAATCAGAACAGCAGACAATCGACATTAAAATAAACAAAGGGTTTGGCTGGGGTTTTAAAACGAAAACGGAGGTGGGGGTTTTGTTAAAAGAAAACAGGGGAGATGATTTCAACAGGGGTTTCCAGATTTAGTTTTAAAAACTAAATGAAGAAAAGGTAGAGTAATAAACAGAGTAACGCTTTTAACATATATTTTTTATATTTATTGGCATACTACTTAGCAATTTAAGCAATAAAACCAAGAACAAGAAAATTTGGGGTTTTAGTTATAAACCCTAACGCAAATTGATTTTGTGCTAGGATTTTAATCACTTCCCGAAAGTAAATCTATAATTAATCAACTATTAACTAGGCTCCTTTCAATCCACAAGTAATTTTGAGTCTCATGTGGTTAGAGATAGATTTCATAGCCTAGGAGTAAAAGTAAAGAGCAAGATTTAAGAACAAAAATGAATAACAAAGATGAATACTTGTATTGATATAAAAGTGATTACAAATTTAGAGTGCTACTACTAGATCTACTACACAAAAGAGAGGCTACTAAAAATAGAAAATCCTAGGTAGGTTGAAACATGATGGGGAGATGTGTATTTATAGGGGGAAATTAGGGTAGAGGGGGGGTGTAGGTGTCCCATCTAGATGCTTCCTTGAGAATATTCCCCTATGATCCTTTTCTTCCCATCTTTTTCTCCTTTCTCCTTTTTGCTTTATTCTTTTATTTCTTCAAGCTTTTGCAATTTTCCTGAAAAAGAGACAAATAAACAAATAAATAAGTGAGAACAAGCAATAATTAGGTACTTAAAAATATGAAAAATATGCACTTATCAAACTTCCCCATACCTATATTTTGCTCGTCCTCGAGTAAAATCAAAAGAAAAGAAAATAAATAAGTGAGAACAAGCAATAATTAGGTACTTAAAAATATGAAAAATATGCACTTATCAAACTTCCCCATACCTATATTTTGCTCGTCCTCGAGTAAAATCAAAAGAAAAGAAAATAAACTATGAAAACTAGATGCGATTCCTAGGCTCCTTTTCGTAGGCGTGACGGGTGATTTTAGGTTCACCAACCCGTTAAACTCGTAGACGATCTCTACAAGAGGAGTTTTGTCTCCTAAGGGTTTACAGAAGATATACCCATAAAATCTGTGAGACATTCTAGCAAGTGTCTACTCGACTCTACTCTAATTTCGCCGGTGTTAACAAAAAGCGTTTTTAAGGAAAATACGACTCAAAGACTCTTTTACTAATAATCAAGATACAGTTGTCTCTAATCTACTTGAATCGACACAAACATTTACTCGAAATCCAAGGTGTGTAATGAATTTAAGGCCTTTGATGGATCCTAATTGTCTAAGAACATTTTCTCTTTTTCAACCAATTTTGAACTGACCCAATCTCTATCGAAACAAATATCTAGCCAAAATTCACAAACCCTTAGTCTTTTTTTTTTTCTCTTTTTTTTTTCTTTTTTGGCATTGACTTTATTTTGTCCGTTTTCTTAGGCAAACAATGTTACCCATGTAGCGAGCTTTAGGTCAGTGACTCCCAAACCAAACGGTCTTAGGGCACTAGGTTTTGAAATCCCTCGATGGACTTAATAACTCGAGTAACAAAGGCCACAAAACGAGACTAGCCAATCTACTTTTGCCCATTTATCTAAAGATTTTATCTATAAAGAACAATGGGTATTGAAGTAGTTATTCCTTTTCATTTTCTATCTCTTTTTTTTTCTCTTTTTCTCTTTTTTTTATTCGCAAAGGCTCGATTCGACATTGTTTCAACATGTGGGTTCTCTCTCAGGTATCGAATAATATCACTAGACAATCTCTCCATCAAAGGTCTTGTGCAAATGTGTGTGCCGTCTTGGAATTACGAGTACAAATTGGTCGATACAAGTTTCAAAAAGACAACCTTACTCAACTACGTTCAAATTATCTAAAAGACACTACATAAATATACTTTTATGAAAACATGCTAACACCAACTACTCCTAAAGTTCAAGTGTGGCAAAGACAACTTAGCTAAAACATCTCTATTTTCGGATTTTTCTATTTTTCATTTTTTAGGGTTTTTCATTTATTAAGAATTACACTAAAGCCCTCCCCATACCTAAATCATGCATTGTCCTCAATGTATGCAAAAGAGAGAATTGAAATGTAAGAGTAAAGAGGAAAAATACCTGAATAGGAGATGAAGGGATTTTTATTAACTACTGAAGCAACTTACATGATCAAGGGTCGATGAGGTGGATGACCTCTTCCTCCGAATCAACGGGCAATTCTAAAAATGGTTTAAGGCGTTGACCATTAACTTTAAAAATATTACCATTTTTAGGATCCTGAATTTCAACAACACCATGAGGAAACACAACTTGAACAATGTAAGGACCATCCCATCTAGAACGCAACTTTACGGGAAACAAATGAAGCCTAGAATTGTAGAGAAGAACTTTTTGGCCGGGAGAAAAGGATTTTCTCAAAATAGTTTTATCATGGAAGGCCTTGGTTCTCTCTTTGTAAATTTTAGCATTTTCATAGGCATCATTCCTAAGCTCGTCCAACTCGGTCAATTGTAACTTCTGATGACTACCGGCGGTGGGTAAGTCGAAGTTCAATTCTCTAATGGCCCACATGGCCCTATGCTCTAACTCAACCGTCAAATGGCAAGCTTTACCATACACGAGTCTATAAGGAGACATTCCTAAGACGGTCTTAAAGGCGGTCCGATAGGCCCATAAGGCATCTATCAACTTGGTTGACCAATCCTTCCTATTCGAGTTGACAGTCTTTTCTAAGATTTGCTTAATTTGCCGGTTCAAAACCTCTACTTGGCCACTAGTTTGAGGATGATAAGGGGTAGCCAACCTATGAGTGATGGAGTACTTCTTAAGAAGTGACTCGAATTGACGGTTCTTGAAATGCGTCCCTTGGTCACTAATGATAGCCCTAGGTGTGCCAAATCGAGAAAGATATTCTCTTTAAGGAATCGAAGGACAACTTTATTGTCATTAGACCGGGTCGGGATGGCTTCTACCCACTTAGAAACATAATCTACCGCTAGAAGAATGTAGAGGTGGCCAAACGAAGTAGGAAAGGGACCCATGAGATCTATGCCCCACACATCAAAAAACTCTATAACAAGGATTGGGCTCATAGGCATCATGTTTCTCCTAGTGATTCTTCCTAGATGTTGACACCTACTACATGCGG
The DNA here is from genome assembly GCF_001625215.2 of Daucus carota subsp. sativus. Taxonomy (NCBI): domain Eukaryota; kingdom Viridiplantae; phylum Streptophyta; class Magnoliopsida; order Apiales; family Apiaceae; genus Daucus; species Daucus carota. The sequence continues at coordinate 22,612,368 of NC_030385.2, read as the reverse complement.
AACAATACTCGGCGGCATCCTTAAACAAACTAGGCCAATAAAAACCGCATTGGAGGATTTTAGCGGCGGTCTTCTTCGCACTAAAATGACCTCCACATGCTTGATCGTGCAAAATGAGAGGATGCTATGAAACTCACTATTTGGGACACACCTCCTAATGATTTGATCACGACAATGTTTAAAGAGATATGGGTCGTCCCAAAAGAAATGTTTCACTTGAGAAAAGAATTTGGCTTTATCATTCTTGGACCATGTCGAGGGAATGTCACCGGTTGCTAAGTAATTGACAATGTCGGTGAACCAAGGGAGAGTGGAAATCGAGAGAAGGTGTTCGTCGGGAAATGACTCGCTTAAGGGCAAGTCGTTAGTGGATTCAACCACTAATCGAGAGAGATGATCGGCGACGACATTCTCACAACCTTTCTTATCCCTAATCTCTAAGTCAAACTCTTGGAGTAACAATACCCATCTAATCAATCGGGCTTTTGAGTCTTTTTTAGAGAAAAGGTACTTGAGAGCGGCATGGTCGGTGTAAACAATGATTTTGGACCCGATAAGATAAGAGCAAAACTTTTCTAAGGCAAAGACTACGGCTAGAAGTTCCTTCTCGGTGGTAGAGTAATTGAGTTGGGCATCATTTAAGGTCTTACTAGCATAGTAAATGATGTGAGGCCTCTTATCTATTCGTTGTCCTAAAACCGCTCCTATGGCATAATCGGATGCGTCACACATAAGCTCAAAAGGTTGACTCCAATCGGGAGACTTCATGATCGGGGCCGAAGTCAATTCTCTCTTAAGGTCTTCGAAGGCATGAACACACTCGCTTGTGAAATCGAATTTGACATCCTTAGCTAGAAGGTTGGTCAAAGGTCGGGCCTTTTTGCTAAAATCCTGGATGAATCTACGATAAAATCCCGCATGTCCAAGGAAGAAGCGAATTTCCTTAACGGACTTGGGGGGTGGGAGATTAGCAATTAGGTCAACCTTTGCCTTGTCTACTTCAATCCTTTTTTCAGAAATTTTGTGTCCTAAAACGATTCCCTCCTTAACCATAAAATGACATTTCTCTGAATTTAACACTAAATCCGTTTTCTCACATCTTTTCAAAACTAAGTCTAGATTGTTAAGGAATTGGTGAAAAGATGGGCCAAAGATGGAAAAGTCATCTATGAAGACTTCTAGAAAGTCACCTATCATTTCCGAGAAGATGCTAGTCATGCACCTTTGGAACGTGGACGGGCCCGTAGTTAGGCCGAAAGCTAGACGTCTATAAGTGAAGGTTCCAAAAGGGCAAGTGAAGGTGGTCTTTTCTTGGTCCTCGGGTGCGATTGGGATTTGAAAATATCCCGAGTAACCGTCTAAGAAGCAATAAAATGCATGACCCGCTAACCTCACTAGCATTTGATCGATAAAAGGCAAAGGAAAATGGTCTTTCCTAGTGACGGCATTGAGCTTCTTAAAGTATATGCACATTCTCCAACCGGATTGGACGCAGGTTGGAACTTGCTCATTGTTCTCATTGGTCACCAAAGTAATGCCCGACTTCTTAGGCACAACATGTACGGGACTCACCCACTTACTATCGGAAATGGGATAGATGATCCCATTGTCTAAGCACTTAAGAATTTCATTCTTAACTACCTCCATCATGGGAGGATTCAACCTCCTTTGAGGTTCTCTCACGGGCTTTGCATCTTCTACCAAATGAATCCTATGTTGGACAATCGCCGGGCTAATTCCTTTAATGTCCGAGATGCTCCACCCTATCGCTCCCTTATGCTTTCTAAGGATTCCTAAAAGTTCTTTCTCTTGTGACATAGTCAAATTAGAGGCAATGATAACGGGATAGGACTCGTTAGGGCCTATAAAAGCATACTTAAGAGTGTCGGGAAGAGGTTTGAGTTCTAATTCCGACGGTTGTGACTCAACGGTTTTATTTGGTGAAGGCAAATGCTCGGGTTCAACATCACGCTCTTGACTTGTTGTAGGAATAGTGGATTCTAACATTTGATTGACCTCATGTGTGTAGTCGGAAACATCCCAATCCTCTCCAAAATATTTTAAGCAAAATTCAAGGGCATCTTTAGGATTCATGAGATCTTGATCAACTATTTCATCAATTAGATTGACGTCCATAGGTTGATCATAGAAATCATCGGATTGTTTCCTTACATGAAATATGTTGAGGTCGATTGTCATGTTTCCAAATGTTAGCTTCATTAAGCCATTCCTACAATTAATCAACGCGTTGGATGTAGCTAAAAAGGGTCGTCCTAAGATGATGGGAATTTGATTCTTCGGATTCTTAACCGGCTCGGTCTCTAGGACGACAAAATCTACGGGAAAACAAAGTCACCTACTTTAATTAGCACGTCTTCGATCATTCCCTTAGGAATTTTCACGGATCGATCGGCTAATTGAAGTGTGACATTAGTTTGTCGGAGCTCCCCTAAACCTAAAGCTTGGTAGACAGAATATGGAAGGAGATTAACACTAGACCCTAAATCAAGTAACGCTTTATCCACAAAAGTTTCTCCTATGACACATGAAATTGTAGGACAACCGGGGTCCTTGTATTTCACGGAGATTTGGTTTGAGAGAATCGAACTATTGTGAGATGTAAGGAAAGCTTTCTTAGGGACATGATTGGTTCTCTTATGGGTACATAACTCCTTAAGACACTTAGCATATGAAGGAATTTGTTGAATTACATCTAAAAGGGGTATGTTGACCTTGACTTGCTTAAACACTTCCAAAATCTTCTCCATTTGAGCCGATTGCTTCGGTGAAATAAGTCTTTGTGGGTAAGGGACTCTCGATTTATAGACCACTTCACTTTGCAACTCGGGTTCCGGGTTTGGATCACTCGACTCCTCACGGGCTTTTGAACACTCGGGTTTGTCATGATTAATGGTAGTAATGGGTGGACTCGAATCCCCTTTATTACCAAGGTTCTCACCAACGTGGGTATCTATTTGCTTACCCGACCTAAGAGAAATGACCGCATGCACATTATCCGGGGGTCTTTGATTAAGTGGAAATTTTGGGTTCGGCTCCGGTTGACTTGGGAATTTGTTCTTTTCTCGCTCACACAACGTGCTTGCTAATTGACTCAATTGGGACTCTAACTTAGAGACGGCTTGCACATTAGAATGCAAAAGTTGCCTATCTTGGGTTAAAGTTTGCATGAAAGTTTGCTGGGATTGAGTCAAATTAGTTTGCGATTTCACTAAGGCCTCTATGTTTTTTTCTAAGGAATTGAGTCTCTTATCCGAATCATTAAAACCGGGAGGATTCAAAGGAGCTTGACTCAGGTTTTGATAATTCGGAAAAGAATTGGGATTGGGCCTAGGAAAATTAGGTTGTGGGGCTTAAAAATTTTGCCCTTGGTTCCACGAGAAATTCGGGTGATTCTTCCACCCGGGGTTGTACGTTGGTGCAAAAGGGTCATTTCTAGGCTTAGGTTGAAACATCGCGTACGTTCACTTGCTCAAACTCGTGGGATTGTTGGATCTCGGGATGGGGAGCATTATAGTTCGGGAACATAGGCAAAGATGAAGGGCCACTATGAGACTCTAAAGCTTCGAGTCTCTTAGTAAGGGTTGCTAATTTGGCATCGGTTGCCACATTGTTTCCTATCGAATGCAAACCCCTAGAGCTAGACGACTCGATCGACTTTTTAGGTTCCCTAGTAGACTCCCATAACATTGTTTTTCGGCTAAGTCCTCGAAAAATTCCCACCCTTGGTCTTGGTCCTCATCTTTCTCCATGAATTTTCCTTGGCACATCGACTCTAATAACGCGGTGGTTTGACTATCTAAGGCCTCGTACACAATCTTACAAAGTCTCCATTTCTCTATTCCATGGTGGGGGCATTGTGATAGAAGATTTTTAAAACGATCAAAGAATTTCAAAAAGACTCGTTTTCCCTTTGATGGAATTGATTTATTTCATTTGTAATTTGAGTCGTTTTATGGTTGGGAAAAATACTTTTTAAGAAACATTACCACAAACAACTACAAGTGGAAATAGAATTGACGGGTAGACTATACCCGTCATGAATTGATAAATAAGAAACAGAATGATATTCTCTCTCTCTCTCTCTCTCTCTCTCTCTCTTATTTTTCTAGTAAATCAAGGAGAAGTGAGGTAAAAATATTGTTAATCAAATAGAAGTGAGGTAAAAATATTGTATTGTAATCATTGCCCCTTATTTGTAATATTTTCAGAGCAATTAAGTTAATAGTCTATAATAATGATGCATAGTTGTATCAACTTATCTTGTTTTTGACAACTTTAGCTCGAGCGGGAGGAAGACTCTTATTGATAGCTTATATCAAGACGAGGATTCTAAGAAATCTGTTATAGATCGGGCATAAAAAGTGCTTCAAAGCATACCAGCTCAATATCCTAAATTTTCAAAACCGATGGTTCAATCCAATATTTCCAACAATTTTTGGTTGGTATGTGTTCGCAAAAATCTACACGCAAGCGCACGTGATCATAAGTAATATATTTGTTCGTTCCCACAGAGACTGGTGAATTAAGAATACGCACCTATGCAACAATGTATGAGTAATTTTCACTGCCAAGACAATTAACAAGGATGGGTTCTTTTATACTAATAACTAAATTTACTAATCAAATTCAGAATAGGAAAACACATGGGATTCTAACTTCATTATCGAATTCATCTAGAATTGAAATTACTGATTAACATGCGACTGTTGATCCTAATCAGACAACACGAAAGTAATACATGCCAACTCTCGTTGCACACATATCATACCAATCAAAATCCGCAATTAAGACAGAAATCTCATGGACACCAACAAAGCTCAGACCCTATATCTCTATAGCGGTAGTGTAAGCAGAGAGGTTTAATAACAGGTCGTCTATCGTGATTACACAGGGTGATAAAAATAGTTCAAGTCTATCACAAATTATGTTTCATTCACATAATCCTATGTTTACATGGCATAGTTCTAAATTCAACCATCCACTCTCGCTTCAGAAAGAATTAAAAAACAACTCAGAAGTTAGCTACGCTCCTAAGAAGAATAAGCACGGCTCATGCAAAGAAATCAACGTACGTCGCAAAATCACACAAGTAATATTCTTCACTAAACTACATCGATAAATCCATTAGAATCCCATGAAGGCGGTTAGTTCATAATCGAACTAATCGACATCATGGGTTCTAATGAAAACATGATAATTAAACTACGAGAATTAAACGAAATAAAAATGCTTGAATTAATAATAAAGATCACAACGTTACAGAATTGATGTTCACGATCTCGCTCGAAACTGTCACTTCCTCGCGAAGAACGATCCAATACAAACTGATAATGTGCTTGATTACAAAAGAAAACTAACTATGATATTGTTTCGATATTCTAACTACTTGGAGGCTAGGGTTTTACACATGAGAAATTAAAATACATTGACCAATCCATCAGAAAAGCTCCAAAAATCGGCCCGGAACACTTCTGCTGGGCGCAGGTGCGCTAAACTAGCGCAGGCGCGCTAGTGGACTGTAATGTAGCGCGGGCGCGCTAGGCACTAGCGCGGGCGCGCTAGTGTCTGCCCCCGGATGGCCAACTTCTCCAATTCCGCTCGTTCTCGCGTGCATGTCCTTCCTCGCTCTAGTACCACTTCCGTAGGTGATCACGGTTGCATTTAGCACATGCAACAAGCCCTTTAAACCCCTAGATAGCTCTAGTGGACGAGTGTGCTCTCGTGAGGGTTTGTAGAAGATATACCCACAAAATCCCAAGTCGTGATGAATCCACAATTCTCTATTCTTGCAAATAATGCACCAAAAACAACCTAAAATGATAGAAAATCACTTCATCACCTCAACTCGTGACCTGCACAGAAAAACACTAAAAACACATCAAAAGACACTAAACACTTAAGTACAACCAACCAATTTAAGTGGAAATGAAGGCCTATAAGTGTGTATAAATACCACTTATCACACCCCCAAACTTAAACTGATGCTTGTCCTCAAGCGTCAACGACACTATACAATAATACAATGCAATGCATGAATGCAACTACGTGATGAATGAGTAACCTATGAAGTAATTGCCTTGCCAATTATAATACCTCAGATTGTGCTAATGTTCTCGAATTTCATCTCTCTCGCTACTAAGTCAATTACTCCTCTATTTACAAGTGTGGAGTGCCAGTGTGTGCAAGCATGCTCTTTTATTGAGACAAGACAAAAACTACTACTCCCACAGAATCCCAATCAAGAATCGTAAAAGTTTAAAACTAACACCCCGTCACTCAAGTCCAACTAAAAGCCAAGGTCCCAAAGAATGTCCACACCCTTCTATTTTATTCACTACTATTTTTTTTTTCTTTTTATTGGTGATTAATTGCTCGGTCTAAGGTCAGAGCGCTTCGCAGTGTAAATGCGTTACGAACACCACAAGACTTCAAACACCAATTATTCACTCTATTCTAGTGGTTTATTTAACTGTGCAATGGTTGAGATCCCTAAAGATTTATGCACTAGTACCAATGTAGCGAGCGTTGGGTCAACAATCCCAAACCACGAAGGGCTTTAGGTTGTTAGGCACAAAGTCCCCTCAGACTTAATTACTCGAGTACTAATGAGCTCAACCTAGTGAATTCTACCACTTATTTTTTCTAGTGAATTTATTTACTACTATTTCTTCTTTTCTTTTTTTTTTTTAGAAAGGTTTATCTACTCCTCAGTTCCCCCAAACTTAAGAATTACAGACCTAAGCTGAAGGATGCCCAATTCAATCCTAGAATTCATGGAATTTCGTCTAAATCCTATCTCAAGAACATATGTGAAGTACAATTTCCAACACAAGCAATTTCCAAGTACTAACCTAGCATTGCAATTGAAATTACTAATCAAGAACTACGCACATAACTCATCATAGGCAATTAACTTGGCTTAACTTCATAATTCATGCAAATGCTCGTGATACTAACTACGACAATTACCACTAAACATGTAAAATAAAATTAAAAAATATGAGAAAAATAGAAGAACGTGAGAAAAATAAAAAAAAAACGTGAACTACATGAACTAACTAACACATGCAACAAAATAGAAAAATATGCTCTTCCTTAGATTACCACCCCCAAACTTAAAATTTTCAATGTCCCCATTGAAAGCGGTAAAAAGGCTAGAGCACCCACATACCTACTCGGAGTCCGAGTCCTCCCCCTCCTCTGCTGGAGGTGAATCAGGTGGAGGATACTGCATCCCTGCTCCGAATACTGGCCACTGAACTGTGACCCCCTGTGCCTGGAAAGCACTACCTAGAGCTTGTGTCAAGTCAAACGCAAACCTCTGGTGGATGTCATGCATGGTGTCCATCCGTCTCGCTAATCGGTGATAATGAACATCTCCCATCGGTTCGGAGCTCCTCTCCGTCTGTGAAGTACCAGCTCCAGAAGCTCTAGTACGCTCCCTCCTAATGAACTCTGGACGTCCCCCTGGCATCTCATCATATATATACCCGAGACCTCGAGGGTGGGGAACTCCTCCATCCCACTCCGTCATCCGACTGATCGCCGAATGATCAATAGGTGCTGCTGGCAACTGTAATTGCTCGTTGGCTGGCCAACGAACACCGCTTGATCGACAGAGCTTCGTAACAATTGTGCCGTATGGAATGGCACCAGTGGTTCCTCCCTGTAAGAACCTCAGAATCCCCTGATGAATAACATGTCCCAGATCAATATACTTGCCCGAGACAATCCCAAAGAGCAGAATAGCTCTATCCACTGTCACCTCATGCCCATGTGAAGATGGAATGATGTTAGCACAGATGAAGGCGTTCCACGCCTTCGCATACCGGTTCAACGCGGCTGCTGGAAAAGAAACATGTGCCAGCAAAGGAGGTGCAGTCATCTTCCAATTCGTATCCGGCACACACATATCATACACCAACCGCTCAAGATCAACCGGATCATCATCAAACCGGCGTTTGGCACGCCCAATCCTCTCAACAACCCAATCTTCTTCATTACGGCGCTTGGCACGCCCCCCAATCACTCTACGGATTGCCTCCGCACTATAATCCACACGGATTCCTCGCACCACCGTGAACCCATCGCGATTCTCCTTGGCATTATCATAAAACTCTCGAATAATGGCCAAGGGAACCGCCTCCGGAGCCTCGCAAAAAGACTCCCATCCCCTTTCTTGGATCATGTTTAAGAGCTCACCATCTTCCGCCGTGGGTAAGAATCCCCTCTCCCTGACTATCGACTTATTCATAAGCCGTTGAAACTTGGTTCGTGCACCATCGGAGGTGAACTCAACCTCACCCATCGAGGAAGAATCGCTAGATGCAGGGGCTTGGGTGCTTGGTCCTTGTGATCTTCGGGCTCTTTTGGGTGCCATTGGTAGAGATTTAGAGTTGCAAGAGGTTTATGTGTAGTGGGTTTGAGAGATTTGGTGGTGGTTGTGTGTATGGATGTGTATATATATAATTAGGGTTTATAGAATTAGAATAGGAATTGGAGATGGGTTTTGTGTTTATATAGGATATTGAGAGTTGAGTTAGGGTTTTGGAGGATATATTTCGGGCTAGGCATGCAAAATTAGGATTGTGGACTTTTAAAAACGAAAAGAAAATATTTTTGGGAGAAAATTCGAGTTTCTGGGCAGTCAGTAGCGCGGCCGCGCTAAGTGTAGCGCGGGCGCGCTGTACACTTTAGCGCGGGCGCGCTGGACACTAGCGCGGGCGCGCTAGTGTCTGACACCCAGGGCCGAATTTTCTCGTTTTTTGCGTTTTTGAGGTTTACAACGGTACAATATGGTTCCAATGCGTGGGTTGCCTCCCACGAAGCGCTTGTTTAACGTCGTTAGCTCGACGTGAAGTCCAGAATTAATCCGATTACGATTGAAGAATCGTGGTTTGTACCTCACGATTCACATTTCCGCCAAAGTAAGGCTTCAACCGTTGACCATTAACTTTAAATGATTCCTCCGGTGATTTGGCATAGATTTCTACTGCACCGTGGGGGAATACCGTCTTGACCGTAAACGGCCCCGACCAGCGTGACTTGAGTTTCCCTGGAAACAGCTTCAACCGAGAGTTATACAATAGAACCAATTGTCCTACCACAAAAGATTTTTGTATCAGCCGCTGATCATGCAATCTTTTCACCTTCTCTTTGTAGAGTTTGTTATTTTCATAAGCACGGAGGCGGAACTCCTCCAACTCATTGAGTTGAATCATGCGTTTCTCTCCAGCTAACTGTAAGTCGAAATTCAACTTCTTTAGTGCCCAATAAGCTTTATGTTCCAATTCTACTGGTAAGTGACAAGCTTTCCCAAACACTAGCTGAAATGGAGAAGTACCCAACGGTGTTTTGTAAGCTGTTCGATAAGCCCAAGCAGCCTCGTCTAATCGCAAGGACCAGTCTTTCCTAGAAGGGTTAACTACCTTCTCTAATATGCGTTTGATCTCTCTGTTAGACACTTCAGCTTGACCATTCGTTTGAGGATGATAAGCAGTAGCAACCCGGTGATTGATATTATACCTCGTCATCAAGGTTGTGAATTTCTGATTGCAGAAATGAGAGCCTTCATCACTGATAATGACTCTAGGGACTCCGAAACGGGTAAAGATTTGTTTTTGAAGAAATTGCAAGACCACCTTAGCATCATTTGTAGGTAAGGCTTTCACCTCCACCCATTTAGACACATAATCAACTGCTAATAGAATATACTGGTTGTTGCAAGACGAAACGAATGGTCCCATAAAGTCAATACCCCAAACATCAAATATTTCGACTTCCAAAAGCATTTTAAGAGGCATTTCATTCCTCCTAGAAATATTACCTGTACGTTGACATCGATCGCAACCCAACACAAACTGATGAGCATCTTTAAACATAGTTGGCCAGTAAAAACCTGCTTGAAGTACCCTCTTTGCTGTCTTCTCTCCGCTATAATGGCCCCCATAACCAGTGGAATGGCACTCGCGCAAAACTCCCTCAACTTCATTATTAGGAATACACCGTCTGAGAATCTGATCGACTCCTTGTTTAAACAGAAAGGGTTCATCCCAAATATACCATTTCACATCGTGAAGGAATTTCTTGCGTTGAGCATAAGAGAATTCTGGAGGAATGACCTTACTCACCAGATAATTTACAATGTCAGCAAACCATGGCTCTTCGGCCTCAACTCCAAACAATTGTTCATCCGGGAAGAATTCATTGATTAGAGTGTTGTCGGTAGTTTGTTTGCTATGATCTTCTAGTCGGGATAAATGATCCGCTACCTGATTTTCTGTGCCCTTCCGATCTTTAATTTCTACATCAAACTCTTAGAGTAATAGAACCCAACGAATTAGCCTTGGTTTGGAATCCTTCTTTGAAATGAGATACCGAATGGCTGCATGATCAGTGTATACCACTACCCTTGTTCCAAGAAGATAAGACCTGAACTTCTCAAAGCTAAAAACAATAGCTAGAAGTTCTTTTTCAGTAGTAGTGTAGTTCAATTGTGCATCATTTAATGTTTTGCTGGCATAATAGATAACATGAAACACATTACTTGTACGCTGGCCCAGTACAGCTCCTACAGCATAATCACTGGCATCACACATTAATTCGAATGGTTTACTCCAATCAGGTGCAGTGATGATAGGTGCTGATGTCAACTTCTTTTTCAAAATTTCAAATGCTTCCAAGCACTCCTCATCGAATTTGAATGGAATGTCTTTCTCTAACAGATTGCAAAGAGGTTTGGAAATTTTTGAGAAGTCCTTGATGAACCTCCGATAGAAACCTGCATGACCAAGGAAGCTTCGGATGCCCTTAACCGAGAGTGGTGGAGGGAGATTTTTAATTGTTTCCACTTTCGCTTTATCAACTTCCAGTCCCTTGGCAGATACTTTATGTCCCAATATGATTCCTTCTTGCACCATGAAATGGCATTTTTCCCAATTGAGAATCAGATTAGTTTCCACACAGCGCTTAAGAACCATTCTCAGATTCGTGAGGCATTCGTCATAAGATGTTCCAAATACAGAAAAATCGTCCATGAATACCTCCACATTGATGCCGATCATCTCTGAGAATATTGCCATCATGCACCTTTGAAAAGTGGCTGGTGCACCGCATAAGCCAAAAGGTACTCTTCGGAATGCAAATGTACCATAAGGGCATGTAAAGGTTGTCTTTTCTTGATCCTCCGGAGAAATAGCAATCTGATTATAGCCAGAATACCCATCCAACAGGCAATAGAATTCATGACCAGCCAACCTGTCAAGCATCTGATCAATAAAAGGCAGAGGGAAGTGATCCTTCCTTGTAGCTTTATTTAGCTTTCTGTAGTCCATGCAAATCCTCCAACCAGTGACAGTTCTAGTTGAGATGAGTTCCCCTTTTTCGTTGGCTATTACTGTCATGCCTCCTTTCTTAGGCACACATTGTACTGGACTCACCCATGAGCTATCTGAAATTGGATATATGATACCTGCATCGAGCCATTTAAGAATCTCTTTCTTTACAACTTCCTTCATGATAGGATTTAACCTTCTCTGTTGTTCCACTGAAGGTTTGCTTCCTTCTTCAATGAGAATTTTGTGTTGACAAAATGATGGACTGATTCCCTTGATATCAGCTATAGTCCACCCAATTGCTGTTCTGAATTCCCTTAGCACCCTCAAAAGTTTTTCCTCTTCCTCACCTGACAAGTTAGCTACAATAATAACAGGAAGAGTAGAACATTCACCAAGAAAAGCATACCTCAAGTGATCCGGTAGCGGTTTAAGTTCAAGTTTAGGTGCTTCGATCACTGATGGTTGTAGTGGTTTATGGTCTTCCTTTTGTTCTTCCAAGCCAAGAGATTCGACAGGTGGTTCAAAATTCCTTCGCCAAGGTGATGAGTTAAGATGATGGATTTCTTCCAATTCTTCTTCACTGTCCAATTCCTCATCATTGGTAAGGATTGCTTCCAATACATCATCCTGTAAAACCCGCTGGCTATTAGCTTCTGCCGTAGTATCAAGTACATCCATATTGAAACAAGATTCCTCATCAGTTGGTAATTTCATTGCATTGAATACGTTGAATGTGACCGTCTGATCTTGTATTCTCATTGTAAGTTCCCCTTTTTGGACATCGATCAACGTTTGCCCGGTGGCTAAAAAGGGTCTGCCCAAGATGATAGGAATTCTTTTGTCTTCTTCAAAATCAAGAATCACGAAGTCTGCTGGAAATATTAATTTATCAACCTTGACCAGCACATCTTCAATTATACCCCTCGGATATGTGATCGAACGATCAGCCAGCTGTAAAGACATGTTTGTCGGCTTGAGCTCTGGCAGGCCAAGTTGTGTGAAGATCGATAGAGGCATCAGATTGATGCTAGCTCCCAAGTCGCACAGACACTTATCAAAAGAGAACTTCCCAATAGTGCAAGGGATAGTAAAGCTTCCCGGGTCTTTCAGCTTAGGTGGTAATTTTTGTTGAAGCACAGCACTACATTCCTCCGTTAAAGCTACTGTCTCTAACTCCTCGAGCTTTAGCTTTTTTGAAAGAATACCCTTCATGAACTTGGCATAGCTAGGCATTTGCTCGAGTGCTTCAGCAAACGGAATGTTGATGTGAAGCTTTTTGAAAACTTCAAGGAATTTACCAAATTGCTTATCTAGCTGCTGTTTTTTTAACCTCCTAGGAAACGGAGGTGGTGGATATAATGGCTTTGATACCGGAGCAACTGCAGGGGTAGCCTTGTCCATTTCAACAGTAGGTTTTATGCCAATTGTATTCGAAGGAAGTTCTGCTGGAATTTCTTGCGGTTCATCATCCTGATCTTGTACTAATGTTGAGGTAGGCCCTGTTGTAGTTTTTCCAGATCTCAGCGTAATGGATTGGACTTGCTCTTTAGGGTCCCTCTTACCTGGTACCTCTGTATCACTAGGGAGATTCCCCTGTGGTCTGCTTAATAAAGCATTAGCTAACTGACCGACTTGTGTCTCCAAGGCTTTTAAAGTTACTGCCTGACTCTTGTACATGAGTCTTAGCTCTTCCATGTCAGACCTTTCGTTAGCTGATTGCCCATGATTCTGAAATCCCGGAGGGTGATATGGCTGTTTAGGTGCATATTGTTGTGAAGTTCCAGCCTGACTGTACTGTTTAGGTCCCTGTTGAAATCCTTGTTGAGGTTGATTATAGCCCTGATTATTACTCCAGCTGAAATTCGGATGATTTCGGTTATTAGGATGGTATGTAGCTGGAGCAGGCTGTTGACCTCTCTGAAAATTGCTCACAAATTGTGCTGATTCACTAGAAATGGCACATTGATCAGTAGAGTGAGTACCAGCACATAATTCGCAAATTGAGATTGGCTGTTCAATTCCTTGGTGAGCCAGAGAATCGATTTTCATCGTGAGAGCCTTAAGTTGAGCAGCAATAGCTGTAGACGTGTCAAGATCAAGAATTCCGGCTACCTTCCCTTGAGTAAGTCTTTGAGTAGGGTTCTGATATTCATTAGCAGCCATCATTTCAATAAGATCATAAGCTTCTTCATAACTTTTAGCCCATAGCGCACCTCCAGAAGCAGCATCGAGCATAGGTCTGGATTGAGGTCCAAGACCGTTATAGAAACTGTTTATTTGCATCCAATCCGGCATGCCATGATGGGGACACTTCCTTAGCATCTCCTTATATCGCTCCCAGGCTTCACAGAATGTTTCTCCTGATTTTTGAGAGAATTGAGATAGAGCATTTCGTAGTGCAGCAGTCTTTGCCATGGGGAAGAATTTAGTGAGAAATTTCTGAGCTAGATCTTCCCATGTAGTAATCGAACCAGATGGTAAAGAATGTAACCATCCCTTAGCCTTATCTCTCAGTGAAAATGGGAAAAGCCTTAGCTTCACAGCATCATCAGAGACGTCATTAAATTTGAAAGTGTCACAGATCTCTATAAAATTCCGTATATGCATATTAGGGTCTTCAGTAGGAGAACCCCCATACTGTACCGAGTTCTGGACCATTTGAATAGTTCCTGGTTTGATTTCAAAGGCTTTGGCTGCGATTGCAGGCCTGACAATGCTTGACTGGATATCATCGATCTTTGGCATAGAGAAATCCTTCAATGCCTTACTGTCTGGTTGTGCTTCAGGTTCCGTCATTGTTTCAGAATCAGAAGAAGAAGAAGATGAATCAATTGCTTCCTTACGAGCTCTAGAACGTGTGAGCATAAACGCGACCCAAGTACCTGAAATAAAGAAAAGAAGAAAAGTGAGAAGAGAATAGAATCCTAGTCAGTGAATTTTAATGCACACTGATGACAAGTACATAAACTAATTAATTAACACTGAGTCCCCGGCAGCGGCGCCAAAAACTTGTTCGCAAAAATCTACACGCAAGCGCACGTGATCATAAGTAATATATTTGTTCGTTCCCACAGAGACTGGTGAATTAAGAATACGCACCTATGCAACAATGTATGAGTAATTTTCACTGCCAAGACAATTAACAAGGATGGGTTCTTTTATACTAATAACTAAATATACTAATCAAATTCAGAATAGGAAAACACATGGGATTCTAACTTCATTATCGAATTCATCTAGAATTGAAATTACTGATTAACATGCGACTGTTGATCCTAATCAGACAACACGAAAGTAATACATGCCAACTCTCGTTGCACACATATCATACCAATCAAAATCCGCAATTAAGACAGAAATCTCATGGACACCAACAAAGCTCAGACCCTATATCTCTATAGCGGTAGTGTAAGCAGAGAGGTTTAATAACAGGTCGTCTATCGTGATTACACAGGGTGATAAAAATAGTTCAAGTCTATCACAAATTATGTTTCATTCACATAATCCTATGTTTACATGGCATAGTTCTAAATTCAACCATCCACTCTCGCTTCAGAAAGAATTAACAAACAACTCAGAAGTTAGCTACGCTCCTAAGAAGAATAAGCACGGCTCATGCAAAGAAATCAACGTACGTCGCAAAATCACACAAGTAATATTCTTCACTAAACTACATCGATAAATCCATTAGAATCCCATGAAGGCGGTTAGTTCATAATCGAACTAATCGACATCATGGGTTCTAATGAAAACATGATAATTAAACTACGAGAATTAAACGAAATAAAAATGCTTGAATTAATAATAAAGATCACAACGTTACAGAATTGATGTTCACGATCTCGCTCGAAACTGTCACTTCCTCGCGAAGAACGATCCAATACAAACTGATAATGTGCTTGATTACAAAAGAAAACTAACTATGATATTGTTTCGATATTCTAACTACTTGGAGGCTAGGGTTTTACACATGAGAAATTAAAATACATTGACCAAGTCAACCGGGCCTCGATCGCTGCTGAAATCCATCAGAAAAGCTCCAAAAATCGGCCCGGAACACTTCTGCTGGGCGCAGGCGCGCTAAACTAGCGCAGGCGCGCTAGTGGACTGTAATGTAGCGCGGGCGCGCTAGGCACTAGCGCGGGCGCGCTAGTGTCTGCCCCCGGATGGCCAACTTCTCCAATTCCGCTCGTTCTCGCGTGCATGTCCTTCCTCGCTCTAGTACCACTTCCGTAGGTGATCACGGTTGCATTTAGCAGATGCAACAAGCCCTTTAAACCCCTAGATAGCTCTAGTGGACGAGTGTGCTCTCGTGAGGGTTTGTAGAAGATATACCCACAAAATCCCAAGTCGTGATGAATCCACAATTCTCTATTCTTGCAAATAATGCACCAAAAACAACCTAAAATGATAGAAAATCACTTCATCACCTCAACTCGTGACCTGCACAGAAAAACACTAAAAACACATCAAAAGACACTAAACACTTAAGTACAACCAACCAATTTAAGTGGAAATGAAGGCCTATAAGTGTGTATAAATACCACTTATCAGTATGCATCTCATACTCTCCTAGTAAAACTATTTGCTTATTGGTTTTGTAGACAAAGTCATTATTATTGAATTAAAAATTTTCTTTTGTATTTATATCGAATATAGATATTATTAGTCGACTTCAATAATTTGTACATGCCAAGTGAAGATGCTAAAGCTGTCTTGGTTGATGAAGCTGGCCAAGAGAGAGACACAACATATCTAGCAAAACACCATGGTCTGAGTGCTCGTTGGAAAAGGTTTGCAAAGGAGCATGAGCTTGTGAGAGGAGATATATTGGAATTTCATATGATCACACATTACATATTCAAGGTATTGTTTTTCTCATTTAGATACTTTGTTTGTACATGTTGAAGTTCCACCCTTAATATAATTCGATCGTGCATTTACTCATGCGTAACGGTTGACATATGTAAGGGTGGAACAAAGTCTCTAAATGAGAAAAAAATATCTTGAATATGTATTGTGCGGTCATCTGAAAGACCAATACATCTCTTTTCACGAGCTCAAGCTCCGTCGCAAACCTTTTCCAACCAGCACTCAGACCATGGTGTTTTGCTAGATATGTCGTGTCCCTCTCTTGGCCAACTTCATCCACCAAGACGACTTTAACATTTTCACTCGGCATGCACAAATTACCAAAGTCGGCTGGTAATAACTATATTCGAAATAAATACAAAAGAATTTTTTTAATTTAATAATGGCGACTTTGTCTACAAAACTAATAAACAAATACTTTTAAGGGGAGAGTATCAGATGCATACCAACCAAAAATTGTTGGAAACATTGGAGTGAACTATTGGTTTTGAAAATTTAGGATATTGAACGGGTATGCTTTGAAGCACTTTTTCTGCCCGATCTATAACTTTCTTCGAATCCTCGTCTTGATATAAGCCATTAATAAGAGTTCGCTTCTGGCTCGAGCTAAATTTGTCAAAAACAAGATAAGTTGATAGAACTATGAATCATTATTGAAGACTATTAGCTTAATTGCTTTTAGAATATTACAAATAAGGGGCAATAATTACAATAGAATATTATTACCTCACTTCTCCTTGAACAACTTAATTGCCCTGCTAGTGAACACAAGACAACTTTACTATTTAGTTTAGTTTAATTAAATAACAAAATTATGTATGAATGGACTGCAGTTTTCGGTAAAATGTTCACTATCAAATTCCTAATGGCACTTCATCAAATTATACTGTCATTATAATTTTACATTAATTTTGAAATAAGAATATATATTGTTAAATAAGTTATTGAGAGGAACAAAATTGAACTTTCTACCAGTATAAGGACCATTGTGTGGAACGACCGACTTACCAGCCTTGATCATTAGCCGTTGCAACAGAAGCGAGCGAGATCCTGGAGAATAAAATCAATATATCACTTATGGAGAGTCTTATCAATTGTCATGAGTACCAATTTGGCACAAAATATTAGTCATATAAATAGTTTTGTAAAGTAATATGACGTTTAGCGGTCATAAATTGATAAATAAGAAACAGAATGATATTCTCTCTCTCTCTCTCTCTCTCTCTCTCTCTCTCTCTCTTATTTTTCTAGTAAATCAAGGAGAAGTGAGGTAAAAATATTGTTAATCAAATAGAAGTGAGGTAAAAATATTGTATTGTAATCATTGCCCCTTATTTGTAATATTTTCAGAGCAATTAAGTTAATAGTCTATAATAATTATGCATGGTTGTATCAACTTATCTTGTTTTTGACAACTTTAGCTCGAGCGGGAGGAAGACTCTTATTGATAGCCTATATCAAGACGAGGATTCTAAGAAATCTGTTATAGATCGGGCAGAAAAAGTGCTTCAAAGCATACATGTTCAATATCCTAAATTTTCAAAACCGATGGTTCAATCCAATATTTCCAACAGTTTTTGGTTGTTATGCATCTCATACTCTCCTAGTAAAACTATTTGCTTATTGGTTTTGTAGACAAAGTCATTATTATTGAATTAAAAATTTTCTTTTGTATTTATATCGAATATAGATATTATTAGTCGACTTCTGTAATTTGTACATGCCAAGTGAAGATGCTAAAGCTGTCTTGGTTGATGAAGCTGGCCAAGAGAGAGACACAACATATCTAGCAAAACACCATGGTCTGAGTGCTCGTTGGAAAAGGTTTTCAAGGGAGCATGAACTTGTGAGAGGAGATATATTGGTATTTCATATGATCACGCATTACGTATTCAAGGTATTGTTTTTCTCATTTAGATACTTTGTTTGTACATGTTGAAGTTCCACCCTTAATATAATTCGATCGTGCATTTACTCATGCGTAACGGTTGACATATGTAAGGGTGGAACAAAGTATCTAAATGAGAAAAAAATATCTTGAATATGT
Organism: Daucus carota subsp. sativus; assembly: GCF_001625215.2. Classification (NCBI taxonomy): domain Eukaryota; kingdom Viridiplantae; phylum Streptophyta; class Magnoliopsida; order Apiales; family Apiaceae; genus Daucus; species Daucus carota. The sequence continues at coordinate 22,594,092 of NC_030385.2, read as the reverse complement.
ATGGTGCGGTCATCTGAAAGACTAATACATCTCTTTTCACGAGCTCATGCTCCGTCGCAAACCTTTTCCAACCAGCACTCAGACCATGGTGTTTTGCTAGATATGTCGTGTCCCTCTCTTGGCCAACTTCATCCATCAAGACGACTTTAACATTTTCACTCGGCATGCACAAATTACCAAAGTCGGCTGGTAATATCTATATTCGAAATAAATACAAAAGAAATTTTTTAATTTAATAATGGCGACTTTGTCTACAAAATTAATAAACAAATACTTTTAAGGGGAGAGTATGAGATGCATACCAACCAAAAATTGTTGGAAACATTGGAGTGAACTATTGGTTTTGAAAATTTAGGATATTGAACGGGTATGCTTTGAAGCACTTTTTCTGCCCGATCTATAACTTTCTTCGAATCCTCATCTTGATATAAGCCATTAATAAGAGTTCGCTTCTGGCTCGAGCTAAATTTGTCAAAAGCAAGATAAGTTGATAGAACTATGAATCATTATTGAAGACTATTAGCTTAATTGCTTTTAAAATATTACAAATAAGGGGCAATAATTACAATAGAATATTATTACCTCACTTCTCCTTGAACAACTTAATTGCCCTGCTAGTGAACACAAGACAACTTTACTATTTAGTTTAGTTTAATCAAATAACAAAATTATGTATGAATGGACAGCAGTTTTTGGCAAAATGTTCACTATCAAATTCCTAATGGCACTTCATCAAATTATACTGTCATTATAATTTTACATTAATTTTGAAATAAGAATATATATTAATAAATAAGTTATTGAGAGGAACAAAATTGAACTTTCTATCGGTATAAGGACCATTGTGTGGAACGACCGACTTACCAGCCTTGATCGTTAGCCGTTGCTACACAAGCGAGCGAGCTCCTCGAGAAGAAAATCAATATATCACTTATGGAGAGTCTTATCAATTGTCATGAGTACCAATTTGGCACAAAATATTAGTCATATAAATAGTTTTGTAAAGTAATATGACGTTTAGCGGTCATGAATTGATAAATAAGAAACAGAATGATATTCTCTCTCTCTCTCCCCACCCCTCTCTCTCTCTCTTGTAATCATTGCCCCTTATTTGTAATATTTTCAGAGCAATTAAGTTAATAGTCTATAATAATGATGCATAGTTGTATCAACTTATCTTGTTTTTGACAACTTTAGCTCGAGCGGGAGGAAGACTATTATTGATAGCCTATATCAAGACGAGGATTCTAAGAAATCTGTTATAGATCGGGCAGAAAAAGTGCTTCAAAGCATACCAGTTCAATATCCTAAATTTTCAAAACCGATGGTTCAATCCAATATTTCCAACAGTTTTTGGTTGGTATGCATCTCATACTCTCCTAGTAAAACTATTTGCTTATTGGTTTTGTAGACAAAGTCATTATTGTTGAATTAAAAATTTTCTTTTGTATTTATATCGAATATAGATATTATTAGTCGACTTCTGTAATTTGTACATGCCAAGTGAAGATGCTAAAGCTGTCTTGGTTGATGAAGCCGGCCAAGAGAGAGACACAACATATTTAGCAAAACACCATGGTCTGAGTGCTCGTTGGAAAAGGTTTGCAAGGGAGGATGAGCTTGTGAGAGGAGATATATTGGTCTTTCATATGATCACACATTACATATTCAAGGTATTGTTTTTCTCATTTAGATCCTTTGTTTTTACATGTTGAAGTTCCACCCTTAATATAATTCGATCGTGCATTTACTCATGCGTAACGGTTGACATATGTAAGGGTGGAACAACGTATCTAAATGAGAAAAAAAACATCTTGAATATGTATGGTGCGGTCATCTGAAAGACCAATACATCTCTTTTCACGAGCTCATGCTCCGTCGCAAACCTTTTCCAACCAGCACTCAGACCATGGTGTTTTGCTAGATATGTCGTGTCCCTCTCTTGGCCAACTTCATCCACCAAGACGACTTCAACATGTTCACTCGGCATGCACAAATTACCAAAGTCGGCTGGTAATATCTATATTCGAAATAAATACAAAAGATTTTTTTCAATTTTATAATGGCGACTTTGTCTACAAAACTAATAAACAAATACTTTTAAGGGGAGAGTATTAGATGTATACCAACCAAAAACTGTTGGAAACATTGGACTGAACTATCGGTTTTGAAAATTTAGGATATTGAATGGGTATGCTTCGAAGCACTTCTTCTGCACCATCTATAACTCTCTTAGAATCCTCGTCTTGATATAGGCTATTAATAAGAGTTCGCCTCCGGCTCGAGCTAAAGTTGTCAAAAACAAGATAAGTTGATAACACGATGAGGGGCAATTAGCTTAATTGATAAGACTATTAGCTTAAATGCTTTTAGAATATTACAAATAAGGGGCAATGATTACAATAGAATATTTTGACCTCACTTCGCCTTGATCTACTAAATTGCCCTGCTAGAGAACACAAGACAACTTTACTATTTAGTTTAGTTTAAACAAATAACAAAATTATGTATGAATGTACTGCAGTTTTCGGCAAAATGTTCACTATCAAATTCCTAATGGCACTTCATCAAATTATATTGTCATTATAATATTTCATTAATTTTGACATAGGTATATAAATTATTAAGAAAGTTATTGAGGGGAACAAAATTGAACTTTCTACGAGTATAAGGACCATTGTGTGGAAAGACCGACTTACCAGCCTTGATCGTTAGGCGTTGCTACGGAAGCGAGCGAGCTCCTGGAGAAGAAAATCAATATATCACTTATGGAGAGTCTTATCATTGGTAATGCATGAGTACCAATTTAGCACAAAATATTAGTCATATAAATAGTTTTGTAAAGTAATATGACGTGAATTAAAAAATAAGAAACAAAATGATATTTCATCACACGCACTCTCTCTCTCTCCCTTTTGTCCTCTGTATAAACACTTTATTTTTCGAGTAAATTTTTATATGATCTCGCGTGGTCTTGTATTTTTCTCAACTAATTTTCTCAATTATATAGAAAACAACAAGACAGTTCATGATTCGTAGTCGTTTATAGTGGTTGCTTCATAGTGTTTCTTATTTGAAAATTTAAAAAAAATAGCTGGTATCTAATAGTTTTAATGCGTATAGTTTTTTGTTTGACAAAATAGTGATATTTGTGTTCTAGATAACTAATATAACAGCTGAACTGAGTTGAGGTGTTAAATTAATTGTGGGCACATAAACTATTTGAGTAATTGCAGCTAAGATATGTTAGCTTAGACTACACTTGGAGTGTTAAGGAAGGTGATTCCTGCAACCCTGACTTTTAGTAAGGGCAAGTTCAACTATGTCCTAGTACATTTTTTATAAATATTAATATAAACTAAAGGACACTAGTGATTTAACATCTCTATTCTGTATGTTAACTGAAACAATAATTCCTATATTCATTCCTCATTGAAATAATAAAAATTTATTTAAACTAGTAGTAGATGGAAAATAGTGGGGACAAAAAATGTATGAAGTTTAAACTAGTGAGGACCTTAAGCATAGAAAAGGAGGTAAATGAATATTTTAGTCCAAACAATGAAATAGAAGATGACTAGTGCTTACCTTGAAATAGGGGGTGTTGAGGTTGTCCAAGTGATTTAGGGAATCACTATGATACTCTTCGAATACTACTTTATATCACATTCTCTATATTTGAGCTTAGAAACTCATTTAGTGAAGGTGTTGGACTTGCTATAAGAGTACTGGAAGAAAAGGAAAGTGAGAACTATTTAGTAACAACAGGTTAAGCCTATGGGAAAATTCAAAGAGGTCTCAGCTAGAAATCATCTTAAAATTAAAGGGGATTTTTGTCCTTCTTGCAAGGCGAAGAAGAAAGACCAAGACATGAATGCATAAACCCATGTCACTTCATGATCTCTCTAGAGAATGAGAACAACAATGTGGAGATAAGAGGCATGTTATATAGGTCAAAACCAGAGATGTCTCTTGACATAAAGACCCAACCAAGAAACATATAGAAGTTTATGTGCATCTTATTAAAGGTTTCCACAACATGAATATTATATAACTTTAACAGCAGTGTGCTCATATTTGAATTGGAAAATTGTTTGCCTCTCCTCCTTGTTAAAGTTATAATCTTCATGTGGTGGAAACCTTTAATAAGATGCATAGAAACTTCTATATGTTCCTTTGTTGGGTCTAGTAGTACTCACAATGATGCAACCAGAATATCTATCCCCTTAATTATACCTTCAAAGTTATAATGCTCCTCTGTGTCCGCCTTGTAAAAAAATCATTCACAAATTTATTCCTAGGTTTTCTCTCAGCCTTGCCTATTTGTAATTCTTCCCCTTCTTAAGGATCTCATTCAAACAATTAATATATGAAGTCTTTACTAATTGTCTTTTTTAACATAGAAATTGTTGTTAAATCTACAAATTATATGCCCGTACTTAAACATCATTGGCTCTCATTTAGGCGTTATTTCAGTTGTCTACAACACAATGTACCTGTGATGTGATTTGTCAAACAACACAACACAAGCATTAGAAATACTAAATAACCATTATATTTCTATTTTCATATAAGAAATACTCTAATATAACTACAACTATTATAAACCACTACTAATCAACTCAAACATATTGGAAATCCACATATCCAATAATAAGCACCATGGATCTAACCTGATAGGAACAACACAAATTCACTTGTGTCAATTGCGATGTCAATACGTGGCGTACATTCAACTGCTCCTCAATTTTTAGGCTTACTCAGTGTACACTTTATAAAAATGGCAACCCTGGTAGCAATTTCATTTTTTTGACAAGATGATGATTTCTGTTGGAGTGTCCGCCCCTGTCGGGGCCAAAACACTACTAAAAACTAGGCAGAGAACTCCTATATATTTGCCTTTTGTGTTTTTTAGGGTTAAAACTGCAACCGCAAGACTGTGCCGTGTTTTTTTAGGGTTAAAACGCTAGCCCACTCTAGCTTATATTTTAAATAATATTTGTTGAATTTAATTTATATTCTTTATGAATATATATCATTTATTTAATTAAAATTTTCTCATTAATTATATATTGTATCTTTTATTTAATAAAAATAGATTATAAGTACGCTATTTAATAAATAAATTTTTTTTAATATACATCTTATTTGATTTTGAGATAATTTTACCACTTTTGTTTTCACTTATTAGAAATAAATAATATACTAGAAGAGTATTTTTTATAATTTGAATCAAAATATTAAATCATACATTTATATAATTATTAAATATCACCATTTAAATAAATTTAGAATACTGGTTAATTACGTATTGTAATTTTCATTTAGTAAAGATCAAAAATAGATATGGCATATTACATATAAGAAAGTATAGATTAAATTATAAAGATAAATAAAAAATATATGAAATATTCAATACAGAATAATAGACCCTTAATACAGATAATACTTATATGTGTGTGTATTATAGAAATTCATAAGCACGATAAATTATGAATTAATTTAATAGAATTTAAAATTATAAAATACCCATTTACAAGCATTATATATTTGTATTTTAGAAATATAGTAAGCATGCCTTTTGTTTTGTATAAGTATTTGGATTTTCTCCTTTCAGGTAAGACAAAAAATTGAGAAAATAAACAAATGATATACATTGCAAATATATTAATTTATGTATAATGTGTAATTTGTTAAGTTTTTTTTACATACATACTCTGGTGGTGGAGACATAATCACAAATCCTCCTCCCTTTTCATTAGCAAGCATAATACACATATTTTGCATTAAAATATGACACTTTTAACAGATTGATTATTTTATATATAGAATATTTATTATTTATATTTATTAAGTAAAAATATAATATAGAATTAATGAGTGTTTTAAATTTATTTAAATAAAGATATAAATATTTTTAAATGATATAAATTATATTTGAAAATTATAATGTAAAATTATTAGTTCTAAAAACTATCATATAAAAGGACACATCAAAAACAATTATGGGATTCCTTGAAGAGAAAATATCAAGGGAATAAAAGAGTTCAGCGTGCCCAACTCCAAACACTCTGTTGAGTTTTTGAGATTCTGGAGATGAAAATTGGTAAATCAGTAAATGCTGGAGAAGATATGTTAGATGTGAATATTATTGAGAAATCTTACGCACTTGGACAGAGAATTTCAATTATATAGTTTGCTCCATAGAAGAGTCAAAGGATATAGATCACTGGATGAATTGTAGAGCTCATTGCTTGTACATGAGCAGAATATAGAAAGGTTAATAGTGAAGAACAGACCCTTAAAGTTACAAGTGGTGAAATAATCGGGAAAAGAGGACGTGGATATACTAGAGGGAAAGAGGAAGAGGACGCCGAGAAAGACAACCTTTCACTAAGGCCAACATCGAGTGCTCAAGTGTCACAAGTTTGGTCCCTTTCAGTATGAGTGCCCTAACTCAGATAAATTAAAATGTCAACTTTGCAGAGTTTGATTAAGAGATGGTACTCATGGCTCATGTTGAGATGTATGATTACACAAAAGAATGGATGTGGTTTTTGGACTACGGATGTGAAACTCGATGTATAATAATTTTACGAATTTCGTCTAACGATAGAGTGATATTTTTTATATAATTTTTTAAATTAACTCATTTGAGTGTGACCCACTTGATGCATTTGAACGTAAGTGACCTATTTGATAATTAATCCATTGTGTAAATATGATTGGGCTGAAAGTTGTAACAAAAAATATAATGATAGTTTTAAGATGAATGTAACGTAATGGATAAAATAGTAATTTTAAAATTAAGTGTTCAACAAGGAGTAAAATGGAAATTTCCAATTAAATGTAAAACTAATATAAAAAGATAAGACGAGTGTTAGGCATCAATTAATCCCTAATTGAAAAACTAAAGACTAATCATTCGAAAAAAGGAGGTCGCTGGTGCTAGTCATAGTCTTACAAAGTCCTTCAATCTCTAAATTGTGACGGACCCAACATAAATAACCGACTAAAGCATGCATATCGATATATATAATTAAACTACAGAGTTATAAAGATTAAACTACATGTCTAAATCCAAAATCCCCGGATCACCAGGAATGAGTATGAACAACATCTAAAGTTATTACAACCCAAAATAAAATCCGAATTAAGTCTAAGTCATTACTACAAATTTTAAATCCCAAAAGTTCAAAAGATAACATCTCGGGAACTACGAGTTCCCAACCTGCTCCATCATACGGAGGTAAGCAATCTCATTCCCTGAGGTGGATTTACGTGCGGTCTGCTTGAATCGGGCCATTCTCGGGTTTCACTGAAGGGTTATAATCAACAACAATATATATATGAGCAAAAAGCTCAGCAAGTGAAAGCAGTATATATGACAGTTCACAATATGTAATATAACAAGTGCAAAAGCAACAACAGATATCACAAGGTATAAACACAAGTAAAGGTGCAATATGGGATATCAATTTATTGGAATTGGAAACACACAGCGCTACGAGCATTGAGGGGTGATCAGCCCACACCAAGCTCCGAACCACATAAAGTGATTCAACCAGGGAGGATCCTCGGCACACATTGGCCATAAACAGACATCAGGCTCCCCGCTACTGATGCTGCAATAATTGACTAGCGCCTCAGTCTTAATATAAAATTATCCAATTCCTTTTAAGGTTATTTCAATCAAATCATTTTTAAAAAAGGGTCTTGATCAAAGACAAGTTATAAGCAAGGGTGTTTTCAAAATACAAGTGATCTTTCTAAAGTAAGGGATGTTATTAAGATCAGGGTTCCAAATGAGATAGTTCAGTTTAATGTGGGGTATCAAGTTCTCATTATTCATCAAAGGACTATTGGAGTATAATCATGTGGGTGTAAGGTGATATCATATGAAAAAGGTAGTTCAAGTATTAAGGGTATTATTGGAATCCAAAGTTGTGATCATAAGGGATGATAAGGTAATTCAGTCCTAAGTAAACAATAATTCAACGTTCACGGGGTATACAATTACAAAGCAAGTATAAAAGAAGAGTTTCACTTGCCTGGACAAAGCTTACTGAACTCTTGTATAGATGCTTCTAGGGGTTCCTTGCCTGGCCTCCTACTTGCACCTATAATTAATAGTATCCTCGTCACTAACTACCCTTTCGTGTTTAAATATATATATATATATATATATATATATATATATATATAAATATATACATATATAAATATACACTTAAACTTAATTAAAACAAGTAACATAATCATCAAGTAATGCACATAACAAGTAAAGCATGGCATTTGTTACTTAACTAGTATCACTTAATGATCCTCTAATTATACTTAAATCACTTAAGCAATTAATCAAGTAGCACATAAGGTCTAAGAGCATCTCCAATGGTGCTCTTAAATCACTCTTCAAAATATAATATAATATTTGGCTCCTAGTGAGTTAAGACATTGAAAAAGATTTCAACTCCAATGCTCCTCTTTATACTTGCTCCTTATTCATATAAATGAGAGAGAAAAGTAAAAAGAGAGAATTGTTGGCTCCTACTTTATTCTTGCTCCTTATTCATGAAAAAGAAGTTAAGAGCTCTTACATGCTGTTTAAAAGAGAGGAGAGATGATAAGCTCTTAAATTTTTAAAGAGCTTCTGGGAGCCCATTGGAGCTCTAATTTTTGCTTTGCTCTTTAAATTTAAAGTTAAGAGCTCATTTAGAGAGCCCTTTGGAGATGCTCTAAGACCAATACCTCCTAACTATACTCTACTGACCTTAACTTAACCAATTATTAGTAGGGCACACTTTTACCCCACCTCCCAAGACTTACAAGTGAAGTGCAACCTAAGTGACTCACTAGTATGCTTACCTTGGCGACACTTGTGTGCCTTAGTAAAAATAATGCATCTACACTAAGTGAATTGACTTAATCTAACTTGCACTATCTATTATGACTTAAAACTAACTCATGGACTCAATATGAGGTCAAGGCCTCACTGATGACACACTCAAATGCAATGCATCTTAAGTGAACTCTAAAGTATGACTCCATGTGTGACACTTGTGTTCTTTAGTGGAAATGAGGCATCTCCGCTTAAGGCATTCACTCTAAACCAATTTCTATAGGTTGAAACAATGCTAAACTAACATTATGAAGTGGTGTGACTCAAAGGCCTTGCCTATATGGGTCCTTAAAAACTAGTGTACTTAAAGTGACCATTCTGCCTTGGCAGTTTGACAACTCCTGGGGGTTTTGGCACAAACAAGTGTTTCCACCATGTGCCTTGGTGAAATTGTGACTCCTCTGGATACCTAAGACCTAAATCTAAGTTGTGCACTTGGAATGACACTAAGGCCTTGCTCAGGCCTCCTTGGGCCTCCATGCCAAGTTGGCACAGAACACCCTGACATGCTGTGTGGACTGCCCTGACTTTACCAACTTGAAATTCACTAAACTCACTCACTACACCAATCCAATGACTTAAATACCTTCCTAAGACTTCCCTAAACTCATCTAAATCAAGGCCCCATGAGGGCCTCATCATTGACAAGGTTTTTAACACTCAAAAGTGCAAATGACACCATTGTGCCCTGTTCTGGGGTGTAACCTGAAATGTGTGTGTGCATCTATGTAAATGATTGTTTTTATGACTTCTAAAGCTACTGGAGACTTGTATACATCAAGTACCAACTCCAGGAGACTTGGGCCTATGAGGGCCTAAGCATGACACATCCAATTCTCATGTTTTATATAGTGTAAAAATCTGCCTAAGTGTGTGTGTGACTCCTTCCACCTTAACTCCCTTCGAAACACCATAAATCAAACAACCAAGCGACAAACCTACTCTATATGATACATATATCTACTGTCTATCCTCACCAAGCAAGATACCACAAAATCCAACCTCATATAAGCATAAAACCGAGGCATTTATAGAGCAAAAACAGAGCAGAATTTCATGAGCAGTTTTTAAGCACTTTCCAAGCCAATGCACATACATACAAGTTTATTAATCATCAAAACTAAGCATAATACATCAAGACACTATCTACATTATCATTTTGTGGCAAAAACCGAAGCATGCATTGATCAAAAACCAAGTTAAAAGATCCAAATTGTCACATATAACACCCATTCGAATATCATGGCATAAGAATACTAGTTTTACATAGTTCTTGTATAAAGCATGACATGCAAGCTCTAAAACTTAATAAGACACATTGTAAAGGATCAAAACCTCTTGAAACCATAACAAAACATCACAAAATTTCGAATTTAAGGCATGAAAACAACCCATTTCCTTCGGCTCCCTTGAGGGTCATTGCCGAAGGTGATGAAGCAAGTGTATTTCGGCCAAATGGAGGTATAACCTTCACCAAAATCACATCAAGCTCATCCTCTAGGAACCTCTGAAATGGTGACTCTAAGTCCATAAGAACTAAAGCCCCATTCCGGTTCCAAATGACACATGCAAGCTAAGTCTAACCGTGAGAGAGAAGATACAAGTGTGGGTGATGAAGATCTTGGCAAAACAAGCTTGATTCTTGAAGAGATGAAGAAATCAGCAATGGAGGAGGGTTTAGAGAGAGAGAGCCGAGAGGAGAGGTGAGGGAGATGAGAGAAATGAGAGAGAATGGGGTTGGTGTATGTGTGTATGAGTTTGTGTGGTCAAGTGGTGTGTAATCAAGCACTTTTGACCCATTGACTTGACCAAATAGTGGTAGTGGATTGTAGAAATGACTAGCTTGTCCTCTCTTCAAGTGTTGGTGTAAAATGCATGCAAGGGTAATGTAGTCATTTGATAAATAATAAAAGTGTGATTAAAAGAGTATTAAAAGAAAGAGTTTTAGTAAATAAAGTACAAATCTATAAATCATGAAATTAATATCATAAATAATATGAGATTTGAGAAGTTTAATAAAATAGTTTTCACAAATTTTGGACAAGAAATGAATTTAAAAGAATATATGCGATTTAAGCTCTAATATTAACATTACACATACTCATAAAAGCACGTATATAATACACGTAAAATCTCGAGAGAATCATACATCAAAACGCTATTTTACAAGTTATAATCTATCGGCTACTCGCAATTATTAACTATCACTAAATTGTATCAATATCTATTATTATTAAATCGGGTAGCGACAACGATCACATTTATTAATATAAAGTCAAAACCGTCGCAACTAGTAATATTATTTAATCGCGTAGCGAGAATTATTCGTCAAATAACATACAAGTGCATTCTAACTATAATCGAAAGTCACGTGACAGTAAACGAATCAATTCACATAATTTGCAATTAAAACATGAAATTTTATATATCACCAAAATGAAATACTGTAATATATATATAAGTCAAATAGTACAGGCGTTACATCCTTCCCCCTTAAAAGGATTCTGACCCCAGAATCTAAGTAAACAAATGAGGATACTTATCTAACATATCACTTTCTAATTCCCACGTTGATTCTTCAACCTTGGGATTCCTCCACAAAACTCTAACTAAAGGAACTGTCTTATTCCTTAACACCTTATCCTTTCTATCTAGAATGCTAACCGGTTGCTCGATATAAGACAAATCGGGTTCTATTTCAACTGATTCATTCTCTATGATGCACTTGGTGTCGGGGTTGAACTTCTTAAGCAATGAGACATGGAAAACATTGTGAACGTGCTGCATTTGAGGTGGTAAAGCTAATTCGTACGCCACTTTCCCAATTCTGCTTAGAATCTCAAAAGGACCAATAAATCTTGGACTCAGTTTCCCTTTCTTTCCGAATCTTGCTATTCCTTTCCATGGTGACACTTTCAGCAAAACGGCTTCTTCAATTTCATACTCAACATCTTTTCTGTGCGGGTCAGCATACTTCCGTTGTCTATCTTGAGCTGCAATCAATATGCTTCGAATCACATCTACTGCTTCTTTCGTTTGCTGGATCAAGTCTGGACCAGTTACTTTCCTTTCCCCGACTTCATCCCAATATATTGGGGATCTACACTTCCTTCCATAAAGAGCTTCGTACGGGGGCATTCCAATGCTAGCATGATAGCTGTTATTATACGAAAACTCAACCAAAGGCAAATGCTCGTCCCAATTTCCTTTGAAGTCCAAAGCACAAGACCTTAACATGTCTTCGATAGTTTGAATTGTACGCTCGCTTTGTCCGTCCGTTTGTGGATGATAGGCAGTACTCATCTTGAGTCGGGTTCCCAAATGTTCTTGAAATTGCTTCCAAAATCTCGAGTTAAAACGAGGGTCTCGATCCGACACAATAGATACTGGAACTCCATGACGAGTAACAATCTCTTTCAAATACATGTGAATCAGCTTGTCCATTGAAAATCTCTCGTTGATTGGCAGAAAATGAGCCGACTTGGTCAATCGATCAATTATTACCCAAATAGCATCATGATTAGATTTCGTCCTTGGCAATCCCACTATAAAGTCCATTGCAATGTGCTCCCACTTCCATTCTGGTATCTCTAACGGCTGTATCAATCCACTTGGCTTCTGATGTTCAGCTTTTACCCTTTGACAAGTGTAGCATTTACTGATCCATTGAGCAATTTCCTTCTTCATATCTGGCCACCAAAAGTTTTGCTTCAAGTCTTGATACATTTTTGTGCTTCCGGGGTGAATAGAAAACTCTGAATTGTGAGCATCCTTCAAAATTTCATTCTTCAATTCCTCCACGTTTGGTATCCAAATTCTTGATGAAAACCTCAAGATTCCTTGGTTGTGTTTCTGTGTGCAGATTTCTTCTCCGGTCAACTCATTCATCTTTTCATTCATCACTTCTTCTTGGCACTTCTTTATCTTCATTCAGGCTGAAAAGTCATGGTACAAATCATTTCTGTAGGTGCACTAGGAGCTCGAATTTCAATTCCCATCTTCTCAAATTCCTGTGATAGTTCTTGAGCCATGGTCAACATATTCAACCTTTCTTTGCGACTTAACGCATCTGCTACTACGTTCGCCTTTCCGGGATGGTAATTAATCGTGCAGTCGTAGTCTTTAATCAATTCCAACCATCTTCGCTGCCTCATGTTCAACTCTTTTTGTGTGAAAATGTACTTTAAGCTTTTGTGATCCGTGAATATCTCACACTTCTCGCCATAAAGATAGTGTCTCCAAAGCTTCAAAGCAAACACAATTGCTGCCGATTCCAAGTCATGAGTTGGATATCTTTGTTCGTGTGGCTTGAGTTGTCTTGACGCATAGGCTATCACTTTCCCGTGTTGCATTAAGACACAACCTAATCCTTTGTACGACGCATCACTGTAGATAACAAAATCTCCTTGATCATCTGGCAAAGCTAGAACTGGAGCGGTGACTAACTTCTGTTTCAACTCTTGAAAGCTCTTTTCACATTTGTCGGTCCATTCAAACTTTTCATTCTTCCGAGTCAATCTTGTCAACGGTACTGCAATCTTTGAGAAATCCTTCACAAACCTTCGATAATATCCGGCCAATCCCATGAAACTTCTAACTTCAGTTGGGGTCTTCGGCCTCTCCCAATTCATCACAGCTTCTATCTCCGCTGGATCCACTCGAATTCCTTCACTTCCAACAATATGCCCTAAAAACTGCACTTCTCGTAGCCAGAATTCGCATTTAGAGAACTTTGCATACAACTTCTCCTTTCTTAAAGTTTCCAAAGCTATCCTCAGGTGTTCAGCATGTTCTTCTTCAGATTTCGAGTATATAAGAATATCGTCGATGAATACAATGACGAACTTGTCTAAATACTTCTTGAATACACGGTTCATAAAATCCATGAAGGCGGCTGGTGCGTTTGTCAATCCGAATGCCATAACTAGAAACTCGTAATGCCCATACCGAATTCTAAAAGCGGTCTTTGGGATGTCTTCCGGCTTAATCTTCAATTGATGATATCCCGAACGCAAGTGAATCTTCGAAAAGTAAGTTGCTCCTTTGAGTTGATCAAATAAGTCATCGATTCGAGGCAAAGGAAACCTATTCTGGATTGTCAACTTGTTCAATTCTCTATAGTCGATGCACAATCTCATGCTTCCGTCCTTTTTCTTCACAAAAAGAACTGGAGCTCCCCACGGGGATACACTCGGCCTTATAACTCCTTTGTCTAACAATTCTTGCAATTGCTTGGCCAACTCCTTCATTTCTGCCGGTGCCATTCGGTACGGTTGCTTCGAAACTGGTTCCGTGCCGGGTGCTAAGTCGATAGAAAACTCAATTTGACGGTCGGGAGGCAATCCAGGAAGATCGTCAGGAAAAACATCAAGAAATTCGTTAACTATCGGAATGCTTTCTATATTCGGCGTCTCTTTAGATCTATCAATCACATGAGCCAAATAACCTTCACAACCTTGTCTTAACAACCTCTTAGCTTCAATTATCGTCAAAAATGTCTTGGTTTGTTTCTGCCCTTTAAACTCTACTTTCTTGCCTTGAGGAGACTTAAGGATTATCTTCTTCTTCTTACAGTCTATTTGAGCAACATTTTCTGCTAACCAATCCATACCTAATATGACATCAAATTCTCCTAATTGAAAAGGTATAAGGGAAGCAGGAAAACTAAAGCCAGAAATCTCTATAGTACATCGGGGGCAAATACTTCTAGCAGATACTTGTTCTTGATTAGCAACAATGATAGATAAGGGTTCAACTAACGGTTCAATTCCACAATTCAACTTGCCAACAAAAGATTCAGATATGAAAGATCTAGTAGCTCCAGAATCAAATAGCACTCTAGCATGGTTGTTGACAGAAAGCGTACCTGCCACAACCTCAGAACTCTGAACAGCATCTTTGATATTCATGCATGTTGAATGTCCTTGCTTGAGCCGGATAAGAGGGATGGTAAACAGGAGTTGCAGACTCAAAAACTTGAGTAGAAGGTAATTGCAGAATCGGAGCAGAAGATGTCATTCCTTGATTGTAAGGGGTAACTACCAATTGCATCAACCTGTTGGTTCCAGGAGCTTTACAATCTCTTGACACGTGACCGGTCTTTCCACACTTGAAACAGGTAACAGAAGGCTTCGGGTTCTGGCATTCGTTTGTATAATGACCCTTCGAGTTGCATTTGAAACAGACAATATCAGCCTTATTACAATTTCCCGTGTGTTTCTTGTTGCAGAACTTGCATTCTGAATTTGCTTGTTGACTCCTTTGACCACTCGGTCTTTGAATCTTCCTCACGTTCCTACTATCACCTTTCTTGAAACCTCGGGGACCTCCTTAATTCTGAACTCCAAACTTCTTGAAATTCTTTCCACTTTGGCTCCCTTGAGCCGAACCTTCACCTTTACTCACAAACTTTCTCTTCTTACTATCCTTCTCCTTCTGATTCTGATCACTTTCTCCTTCTATCACCATTGCCTTCTGGACCACTTCAGCATATGTGGCCAATTCAAAAGCAGCCACTCTGCTTCGTAGCCAAGGCTTCAATCCTTGTTGAAATCTCTTTGCTCTTTTCTCGTCTGTGTCCACGTAATCTCCCACAAACCTTGCCAATTCTGCAAATTTCTTCTCATACTCTCCAACAGTCATTCCTTCTTGCTTCAATTCAAAGAACTTCAACTCCATTTGAGTTTGCATATACCTTGGAAAATACTTGTCTAGAAAGATCTTCTTAAATCTATCCCAAGCAATAACTCTCCTTCTTCTAAAGCATGGGCTGACTCCCAGCAGTAATTTGCTTCATCTTTCAGAAAATAGGAGGCATATTCAACTTTCTTATCATCGGTTACAACAGCCAAGGTGAAAGCCTTCTCCATCTCCTTTAGCCAGGATTGAGCTTCAACAGGGTCTTGAGTTCCTCGGAACTCGGGTGGTTTCACAGCTTGAAAAGATTTGAAAATGGTAGGTGGTGGTGGTGCTTGTTGTTGTTGCTGGAGTTGTTGCTGAAGTAATTGTTGTTGTTGAGCAAGGGTAACAGATTGTTGGTGAAGAAGTTGCATAAGTTGAGCCAAGGTTGGTGGTGGTTCTTCGGTATTTTCATTGTTGGTGTTGCGGGCTCTTCGAGGAGGCATGATTCTGAATGTAGACAAGAAAAGCTTATTCACAGTTCAATATATGCATACAAGTTATATCAAAGGGGAATATTGGGTAAAAAGGTATTATTCAAGAGTTATTCACATGGTAACGGTCTATTATTGTTATTATGGCATCATGGTATGTGTGTGTATTATTAGAGTCTAAGGTATCACATTGCAAAGGTATAATTATCCAATCAAGGTCACAATCATGGTGTATTGGAACAGTTTAAACATGGTCAAGTTCTAAAGGTTTTAACATGGCAATTTCTGTCTAAGCATGGCATATATAATAACAATATGATGACAATACGGGGTAAATAGTCAAAGTGCGAATATTAAACATTAGTTCAAATGATAAGTACGGAACAGTACGAACGGAAAATAAAGTGCGAATAGAGTCTTCCCGAAACAATCCGGGCGTACAAGTACGAATGAAAGTCAAAGTACGGATAACATGATCACAGAAATAAATAGACTAAGAGATAGTCTAGGGGGATGGTGATGATGCTGGTGAAGCTGGTGGACTGGCAACTGGCTCACGGAGACTGCTAATCACACGGCGGAGCTCGTCGGTAATGGCGGTCAAAGTGATACGGCTCTCACGCTCGCGGTAGGGTGGAATAGCTGCCAAATGGTCCTCGGCCATGCGAATGATCTCCTCGACCCTAGCAATCAAACGGGGACGGTTGCCCTCATCATCAAAGTCCTCACGGTACAGCTGATCAATCCGGTGCTGGACAATCGTGTTCTGGCCCTCGAGTCGGTCAGTAAGCCTCACCATCTGCTCGTAAAGCGGGAACGGAACAGTAGCCGGGAATCCAGGAATAGAAAAACTTAAAAGATTCTAACGCCTCAAATCCCACATGATCTAAGTTCATCTTAACCTCTAAATCCTATCTTATGTTCATTTATCCTATGTTGTTCAGTGACTCAAACCTGGCTCTGATACCAACTGTGACGGACCCAACATAAATAACCGACTAAAGCATGCATATCGATATATGTAATTAAACTATAGAGTTATAAAGATTAAACTACATGTCTAAATCCACAATCCCCGGATCACCAGGAATGAGTATGAACAACATCTAAAGTTATTACAACCCAAAATAAAATCCGAATTAAGTCTAAGTCATTACTACAAATTTTAAATCCCAAAAGTTCAAAAGATAACATCTAGGGAACTACGAGTTCCCAACCTGCTCCATCATACGGAGGTAAGCAATCCCATTCCCTGAGATGGATTTACGTGCGGTCTGCTTGAATCGGGCCATTCTCGGGTTTCACTGAAGGGTTATAATCAACAACAATATATATATGAGCAAAAAGCTCAGCAAGTGAAAGCAGTATATATGACAGTTCACAATATGTAATATAACAAGTTCAAAAGCAACAACAGATATCACAAGGTATAAACACAAGTAAAGGTGCAATGTGGGATATCAATTTATTGGAATTGGAAACACACAGCGCTACGAGCATTGAGGGGTGATCAGCCCACACCAAGCTCCGAACCACATAAAGTGATTCAACCAGGGAGGATCCTCGGCACACATTGGCCATAAACAGACATCAGGCTCCCCGCTACTGATGCTGCAATAATTGACTGGCGCCTCAGTCTTAATATAAAATTATCCAATTCCTTTTAAGGTTATTTCAATCAAATCATTTTTAAAAAAGGGTCTTGATCAAAGACAAGTTATAAGCAAGGGTGTTTTCAAAATACAAGTGATCTTTCTAAAGTAAGGGATGTTATTAAGATCAGGGTTCCAAATGAGATAGTTCAGTTTATTGTGGGGTATCAAGTTCTCATTATTCATCAAAGGACTATTGGAGTATAATCACGTGGGTGTAAGGTGATATCATATGAAAAAGGTAGTTCAAGTATTAAGGGTATTATTGGAATCCAAAGTTGTGATCATAAGGGATGATAAGGTAATTCAGTCCTAAGTAAACAATAATTCAACGTTCACGGGGTATACAATTACAAAGCAAGTATAAAAGAAGAGTTTCACTTGCCTGGACAAAGCTTACTGAACTCTTGTATAGATGCTTCTAGGGGTTCCTTGCCTGGCCTCCTACTTGCACCTATAATTAATAGTATCCTCGTCACTAACTACCCTTTCGTGTATAAATATATATATATATATATAAATAAATATATACATATATAAATATACACTTAAACTTAATTAAAACAAGTAACATAATCATCAAGTAATGCACATAACAAGTAAAGCATGGCATTTGTTACTTAACTAGTATCACTTAATGATCCTCTAATTATACTTAAATCACTTAAGCAATTAATCAAGTAGCACATAAGGTCTAAGACCAATACCTCCTAACTATACTCTACTGACCTTAACTTAACCAATTATTAGTAGGGCACACTTGTACCCCACCTCCCAAGACTTACAAGTGAAGTGCAACCTAAGTGACTCACTAGTATGCTTACCTTGGCGACACTTGTGTGCCTTAGTAAAAATAATGCATCTACACTAAGTGAATTGACTTAATCTCACTTGCACTATCTAATATGACTTAAAACTAACTCATGGACTCAATATGAGGTCAAGGCCTCACTGATGACACACTCAAATGCAATGCATCTTAAGTGAACTCTAAAGTATGACTCCATGTGTGACACTTGTGTTCTTTAGTGGAAATGAGGCATCTCCGCTTAAGGCATTCACTCTAAACCAATTTCTATAGGTTGACACAATGCTAAACTAACATTATGAAGTGGTGTGACTCAAAGGCCTTGCCTATATGGGTCCTTAAAAATTAGTGTACTTAAAGTGACCATTCTGCCTTGGCAGTTTGACACCTCCTGGGGTTTTTGGCAAAAACAAGTGTTTCCACCATGTGCCTTGGTGGAATTGTGACTCCTATGGATACCTAAGACCTAAATCTAAGTTGTTCACTTGAAATGACACTAAGGCCTTGCTCAGGCCTCTTTGGGCCTCCATGCCAAGTTGGCACAGAACACCCTGACATGCTGTGTGGACTGCCCTGACTTTACCAACTTAAAATTCACTAAACTCACTCAATACACCAATCCAATGACTTAAATACCTTCCTAAGACTTCCCTAAACTCATCTAAATCAAGGCCCCATGAGAGCCTCATCATTGACAAGGTTTTTAACACTCAAAAGTGCAAATGACACCATTGTGCCCTGTTCTGGGGTGTAACCTGAAATGTGTGTGTGCATCTATGTAAATGATTGTTTTTATGACTTCTAAAGCTACTGGAGACTTGTATACATCAAGTCCCAATTCCAGGAGACTCGGGCCTATGAGGGCCTAAGCATGACACATCCAATTCTCATGTTTTTTATAGTGTAAAAATCTGCCTAAGTGTGTGTGTGACTCCTTCCACCTTAACTCCCTTCCAAACACCATAAATCAAACAACCAAGCCACAAACCTACTCTATATGATACATATATCTACTGTCTATCCTCACCAAGCAAGATACCACAAAATCCAACCTCATATAAGCATAAAACCGAGGCATTTATAGAGCAAAAACAGAGCAGAATTTCATGAGCAGTTTTTAAGCACTTTCCAAGCCAATGCACATACATACAAGTTTATTAATCATCAAAACTAAGCATAATACATCAAGACACCATCTACATTATCATTTTGTGGCAAAAACCGAAGCATGCATTGATCAAAAACCAAGTTAAAAGATCCAAATTGTCACATATAACACCCATTCGAATATCATGGCATAAGATCACTAGTTTCACATAGTTCTTGTATAAAGCATAACATGCAAGCTCTAAAACTTAATAAGACACTTTGTAAAGGATCAAAACCTCTTGAAACCATAACAAAACATCACAAAATTTCGAATTTAAGGCATGAAAACAACCCATTTCCTTCGGCTCCCTTGAGGGTCATTGCCGAAGGTGATGAAGCAAGTGTATTTCGGCCAAATGGAGGTATAACCTTCACCAAAATCACATCAAGCTCATCCTCTAGGAACTTCTGAAATGGTGACTCTAATTCCATAAAAACTAAAGCCCCATTCCGGTTCCAAATGACACATGCAAGCTAAGTCTAACCTTGAGAGAGAAGATACAAGTGTGGGTGATGAAGATCTTGGCAAAACAAGCTTGATTCTTGAAGAGATGAAGAAATCAGCAATGGAGGAGGGTTTAGAGAGAGAGAGACGAGAGGAGAGGTGAGGGAGATGAGAGAAATGAGAGAGAATGGGGTTGGTGTATGTGTGTATGAGTTTGTGTGGTCAAGTGGTGTGTAATCAAGCACTTTTGACCCATTGACTTGACCAAATAGTGGTAGTGGATTGTAGAAATGACTAGCTTGTCCTCTCTTCAAGTGTTGGTGTAAAATGCATGCAAGGGTAATGTAGTCATTTGATAAATAGTAAAAGTGTGATTAAAAGAGTATTAAAAGAAAGAGTTTTAGTAAATAAAGTACAAATCTATAAATCATGAAATTAATATCATAAATAATATGAGATTTTAGAAGTTTAATAAAATAGTTTTCACAAATTTTGGACAAGAAATGAATTTAAAAGAATATATGCGATTTAAGCTCTAATATTAACATTAGACATACTCATAAAAGCACGTATATAATACACGTAAAATCTCGAGAGAATCATACATCAAAACGCTATTTTACAAGTTATAATCTATCGGCTACTCGCAATTATTAACTATCACTAAATTGTATCAATATCTATTATTATTAAATCGGGTAGCGACAACGATCACATTTATTAATATAAAGTCAAAACCGTCGCAACTTAACTATAATCGAAAGTCACGTGACAGTAAATGAATCAATTCACATAATTTGCAATTAAAACATGAAATTTTATATATCACCAAAATGAAATACTGTAATATATATATAAGTCAAATAGTACAGGCGTTACAGAAATCGTTGTTCCTTCATGGTAATACTCGATTCGCACTTCTTCTCTTTAGGGGATCTAGATTTGTATATTTTATTATATGTGGATCGTATCTGGTGTTGTATAAGTGCTTGATTCTCAATTCTCAGTATTGGATCTAGATTTGTATACTTTAGTTATATATAGATCGCACCTGTTTTGGTATAATTATGAGATATCGTAGCCGATCAATTTGATTTACGGTGCCAAAAAGCTTGAGAAGCTTGAGTTAGCAACTCTTATAGTAACAAGGATGATGAATTTATTTATTTGCCATTTATTTCAGCTTATGAAATTTATACATTAAATTATATAGCAATTTATCCAATTTTAGTATCTACTCACACAATCATATCTCACATATAATGGAAACCTTTAAATTAATAATTTGTAAAGAGATTGTCTCTTTAAATTGATAAAAACATTCTAGGCATAAGTCAAGATATATATTGACATTAAGCAATCCATGAATCAGAAATTTAAATTTTTAAAGTAAATTATAGTGTTTAATCTTGGCTCAACCCTTATATAAAGCCATCTTTATAATTATATACATATCTTTTTTATTTGAAAGAATTATATACATATCTTATACACTTTATGGATATGAATTGTTATGGAATATCAAAAAAATGAAGGTGAAATTCGTGTTTTTGACTACTCTTGTTTGACAAAATTCAACGGTCTTCATGAGATGCCTAGTACCTTTAACTTGAATAAAATCGACCAATTCAAAAACATAGTTCAAGTTGTGCGGGGAAGATACCTATATAGTAGTTTCTCAAGTCTTTGAAATAATAGAATAAAAATAGGTATTTCAGATAGAATAGAGTTAATCCTTCATCTTTATTTTAAGTATTCGATGCTTATGCATGAGTCTTGATAGTCATCTCTGAATATTTAGAATTTATATAGAACTCTACGGTTTTGAATTATTCTAATAGCTTCTTGATTGGGCTAGAAGTTACAAATATGGGCTTTGATGGAGGCCCGTGCCTTGATGTTTGACAACCCACTTATCTTAAGAGTTCGATGTACATGGGGCTTTTATTAAGCTTGATTGATTAATTATAAAAAATAATAAATAAATTATAAAGCTAGCTCTTAATAAGTGGGTTTCTTCTCTTTTGGGCCTTTATTGTTCATAATATTTTAGTGTCATATTTTAACCCATATATTTTATCAACCAACTTTCGAGAAAACATTAAAAGTTTTCGTGAATATTAGTTCAAAAGTCTCATATTTTTTGAAAATTTTGCAGTGCTCCCGGATGTTTTATGACATTCTTTGGTTTATTTTTCCTGACCTTATTTCGTAATAGGGCCAAAAAGAAATCATTTTTGGATTATTTATTAATTTTCAAGATTTTTGTCGAATTAATTTTTATTTTTAGAATCATTTTATTGAACTCACAGTATATTTGAAATCTCTAGATATAATTTTCATAATTATCTTTTAAATATTTCTTGTGGCATCGAGTATTTTGGAAATAATAAATATATATGTACACTCATGCATAAAGTATTACTGATAACAACATAATTTTTTTTTCTAATTTGTATTAACTAAAATGAAACAACTAATAATTAAAAATCAAACTATCTTTCCTTTAATCCAAACTTCTCAACTTAAAATCTTTACTTCAGCAACTTCGGCATTTCTTCAAACTTCACTGCTGGCATCGCTCATTCGCTCCCCATACAAATTTTGATGACGTATAAGAATGTGCTTACTATAACCGTGGAAGATAGGGTTCTTGGTCAATCTATAGATGACTTGTTATCAACGTAAATTATCACTGAACTTGGGCCAACATCAGTATCTGTATTAACAAATTTCTTAACCAAATTCCTTGGCACATGCAGCAGCTGTGGCTGTCATTATTCAGTTTCACAAGAAGATAAGGCAACACACTTCTGCTTTTGAGACACCCATGTTATCAAATTCTCGTTCATGTAGAAAGACAAGCTTTTGAAACTTGGAGTGTTACTATTTTAAATTTTAAATTTTAAAATTTTAAAATATGCAAGAGTTATGAACTCTTGCATATTTTAAAATTTTAAATTTTCTGTGTCTTATTCCCAGCCATGATCGACACACTCGGCAACATCAACAACTCAAAACTTAGCTAGCGATTGAGGGTTCGAGTCACACGGGTTTGGAATACTATTTCATCCATTTCTGACAGGTTGCTGGCAAGTGAACCTTATAGTGCTGGACAATGATGTTTAATCTTTTTAACCTAAATCTATTTAACTTTATAATCGTTGAAATTGTTATAACCAAAGTATAAATATGATTTTTTTGAGTACTATCAATCCATGCTCATATACATTTGTTTCTATTTGTTTCGAGTACATAAAATTCCCATTCATGCCATTATTACCCCGGAAAAGTGGAACAACATGACTAAACCTGTGGTCGATGGCCATGTCTATGAAATATCTGAATTTTTGGTCAGAGAGTCGAGAGTCAGTATAAGGCCCCTGTCGACAACTAAATGTATTGTATTCACACCTTCGACAGTTATGCATTCTGTCATGGCAGTTGAATATAATATCCCGGTGAATTACTTTCAGTTTACTCCAATCCCAGCAAATTGAACAATTACGTTATGTTAACACAAGAGATGATCATGGTGTGCATTGTATAGGTTACCGATTTGCTTCACTTTTTGTTTGACAGGTCACCAATTCGTGTTTAAAATTCTTAGTCTACTTCGTCTAAAAAGTTTATGTACAAGCTAACATTTTTATGATACCTGTATGTCTTGATGAATTGCTGTAAATCCACAGATATAATCGGTGTGGTGGAGGATCCCGGTAATGTCTCCGACATACGTACTCGATTGGGTCAGAGGACGGTACACTCATTTACAATAACCGATGGTTTAGACTCCTGCAACATCAAAGTCTGGGAAGATCAGCAATCAAAGTTCCAATGTGTTGTTCAACCAGAATCTGGACACCCGAGTTGTTGTGATATTGACATGCATGCGGTTTCAGCCTTTGTTACGTAAGGCACTGCATATTCAGCGTATACTTGGTCCACACAATTCACTGCAGCGATATACTTCTTAAGCAAGAACAGAAGTGCATAAAAGTCAAAAAGATATTGAGATGCAAATCGGAAACCATCCCCAGTTTTAATAGGGATAAACATTATGTTCTAGTTATACGAACATTAAAATCATGTCGGGACGTATGAATTCCAATCCATGCAGCGATATTTATAGGTGCAGAGAGACATGTGTGCTACTCTTTTCCATAATTAAATAATCTGGAAGAGACGGATTAAAAAAATTTGCAAGCTACTACATTCCATAAATAATCTGAAACAGAATCAGATTAATTTATGCCAAGATATATACCATATCAATTAATCTGAAACAAAAAAGTAGTTTTTATTTTTGATATTTTCTCTTTTTCCATAATTAAATAATCTGGAACAGAATCAGATTAAAAAAGTTGCAAACTACTATATTTTATAAATAATCTGAAACAGTATCAGATTAATTTATGCTAAGATATATACCATTTCAATTAATCTGAAACAAAAAAAGTAGTTTTTATTTTTGATATTTTTCAACCAAAAATTCCGGAAAATTAGAAAAATAGAACGGAGCTATCTGTGAGAGACGCCACCTACAGCCCCTCGCTTCTCCTTTACATAAGTATATTGATTGATGATTGATAGTAGCATCCATAATAAAATTATATTATAAAACTAATGAAATAAACAACCACTATATTTGGTCCAACTATTGTTGTTCCTTTTTGCATAAAAAATTAACGGATTAGTTAACTTATTCAGTGATACTATCTTAAAATAAAAATTATTGTGTTACTTATTTTATATATATTTTATTTGACTTTGTGTAATCTGATATTAGAAATTAAAATACTCAAATAAGTATTTATAAAACTAGAAACGAAATGTATGTACATGTGATGTATATTATATATAATAATATGTATAATTTATGGAGTGATCATAAATAAAAATTTGAGCATCTTTAAATTATGTGATGTTATGTAATTATTTTATTTAGGTGACCTTTGGCTTGTGGATGACTTTGTCCTTTAACTTGACTCTTGACCCTTCATTATACTTGTAACCTATTTTTCGTGGCCTATATAAAGGCATTTTGTATTGCTTGAAAGGATATGAAAATTTTTCTCTATTCTTGATGTGCGGAAAATAATACCTTTAAATCGCAAGCGCACGATCTCGTTATAGTAATATATGATTCGTCCACAGACATTAAAATTATTTTCAAAATCCTTTACTATTAAGCTAGGCGGATTAGAACAATTAATTAGTGGAGGGGTTTTTTTTAAATTAAATCTAAGACTTTGAAAGGAATTTAAGGAAAACTCGGCGTGAGTATTTTAATTAAAACAAAAACTTAATTCTACCGACAAAATTTCAATTCGATTAATACAATAAATAAAGTAACGTCAAAGAAAATACAGCAAAACTCGATTAACCAGCCAAACAAAAGTAAACTCAAACCAAAAACTAAAACAAAGCAGGCAATGATTTGAAGGATAAATTAAACAGAAATCCACTGAACAACAGCTCGACTCGGAACTATGTATCAACACACAGCCACCCGGTTGCCATGACTCAGTGCTCACTCACTACAACTCAGCTGTACTACGACTTAAAACAGAATTCAAAGCAACATAAACAGACTCTGGGCAACAACGCAGCAAATCCAAAACAAACCCAGCAGAAACGAACTGGAATATACACAACTCAGCACCAAAAACTAAACAGAGCAGAGACCACAGGAAATCGACACAGCAATGAGACCCAGCAAACATATAAAACGCAGCGGTACTCGACTAAAACAGCAGCCGGAAGGAGTGAAAAGGATTCAAAAATGACTCGGTACTGTAGCCACAAACTCGACAAAACCCAGCTGAAAAAAACGGAACAAACTCTACTAAAACTCACTAAACTCAGAACAAACCCGGCTACAACGAGTCGAAGAAACAGAGCACAACTCAGCGAAGCACAACTAAAACACAACAAAACTACTAGAAATCAGCCAACAACCAACAAAACTAAGCCAAGAAACACAGGACTGCAGCAACTCGGAAAGCACGACTCTTGCGACTCGGAGTCAAACAGAAAACGCAGCACAGCTCGATTCAAATCAAGATTACAGCAGCAACTCGAAAACTGACTCTGGACTCAGCTACACTACCCAACAAATCAAACTCAGCAACTCAAACATGGCAGACTCGGCATAAATTAAACTCAGAACTCAACGCAAGAACTGCGACTCGGTAACAGCTACAGTAGCTCAACCCAGTGGTGACTCGCTAGCGACTCAACAGTACAAAGCAAAGAAAAGAAACAAGGCTGACTCAGTTTAAACAAGGATATGCAGAACCCAGCTAGCGACTGACACGGCGATAAACAACTCAACAAAAGCAAATTAACTCATCAATCAGAACATCAGACAATCGACATTAAAATAAACAAAGGGTTTGGCTGGGGTTTTAAAACGAAAACGGAGGTGGGGGTTTTGTTAAAAGAAAACAGGGGAGATGATTTCAACAGGGGTTTCCAGATTTAGTTTTAAAAACTAAATGAAGAAAAGGTAGAGTAATAAAAAGAGTAACGCTTTTAACATATATTTTTTATATTTATTGGCATACTACTTAGCAATTTAAGCAATAAAACCAAGAACAAGAAAATTTGGGGTTTTAGTTATAAACCCTAACGCAAATTGATTTTGTGCTAGGATTTTAATCACTTCCCGAAAATAAATCTATAATTAATCAACTATTAAATAGGCTCCTTTCAATCCACAAGTAATTTTGAGTCTCATGTGATTAGAGATAGATTTCATAGCCTAGGAGTAAAAGTAAAGAGCAAGATTTAAGAACAAAAATGAATAACAAAGATGAATACTTGTATTGATATAAAAGTGATTACAAATTTAGAGTGCTACTACTAGATCTACTACACAGAAGAGAGGCTACTAAAAATAGAAAATCCTAGGTAGGTTGAAACATGATGGGGAGATGTGTATTTATAGGGGGAAATTAGGGTAGAGGGGGGTGTAGGTGTCCCATCTAGATGCTTCCTTGAGAATATTCCCCTATGATCCTTTTCTTCCCATCTTTTTCTCCTTTTTGCTTTATTCTTTTATTTCTTCAAGCTTTTGCAATTTTCCTGAAAAAGAGACAAATAAACAAATAAATAAGTGAGAACAGGCAATAATTAGGTACTTAAAAATATGAAAAATATGCACTTATCAAACTTCCCCATACCTATATTTTGCTCATCCTCGAGTAAAATCAAAAGAAAAGAAAATAAATAAGTGAGAACAAGCAATAATTAGGTACTTAAAAATATGAAAAATATGCACTTATCAAACTTCCCCATACCTATATTTTGCTCGTCCTCGAGTAAAATCAAAAGAAAAGAAAATAAACTATGAAAACTAGATGCGATTCCTAGGCTCCTTTTCGTAGGCGTGACGGGTGATTTTAGGTTCACCAACCCGTTAAACTCGTAGACGATCTCTACAAGAGGAGTTTTGTCTCCTAAGGGTTTACAGAAGATATACCCATAAAATCTGTGAGACATTCTAGCAAGTGTCTACTCGACTCTACTCTAATTTCGCCGGTGTTAACAAAAAGCGTTTTTAAGGAAAATACGACTCAAAGACTCTTTTACTAATAATCAAGATACAGTTGTCTCTAATCTACTTGAATCGACACAAACATTTACTCGAAATCCAAGGTGTGTAATGAATTTAAGGCCTTTGATGGATCCTAATTGTCTAAGAACATTTTCTCTTTTTCAACCAATTTTGAACTGACCCAATCTCTATCGAAACAAATATCTAGCCAAACTTCACAAACCCTTAGTCTTTTTTTTTTCTCTTTTTTTTCTCTTTTTTTTTTCTTTTTTTGCATTGACTTTATTTTGTCCATTTTCTTAGGCAAACAATGTTACCCATGTAGCGAGCTTTAGGTCAGTGACTCCCAAACCAAACGGTCTTAGGGCACTATGTTTTGAAATCCCCCGATGGACTTAATAACTCGAGTAACAAAGGCCACAAAACGAGACTAGCCAATCTACTTTTGCCCATTTATCTAAAGATTTTATCTATAAAGAACAATGGGTATTGAAGTAGTTATTCCTTTTCATTTTCTATCTCTTTTTTTTTTCTCTTTTTCTCTTTTTTTATTCGCAAAGGCTCGATTCGACATTGTTTCAACATGTGGGTTCTCTCTCAGGTATCGAATAATATCACTAGACAATCTCTCCATCAAAGGTCTTGTGCAAATGTGTGTGCCGTCTTGGAATTACGAGTACAAATCGGTCGATACAAGCTTCAAAAAGACAACCTTACTCAACTACGTTCAAATTATCTAAAAGACACTACATACATATACTTTTATGAAAACATGCTAACACCAACTACTCCTAAAGTTCAAGTGTGGCAAAGACAACTTAGCTAAAACATCTCTATTTTCGGATTTTTCTATTTTTCATTTTTTAGGGTTTTTCATTTTTTAAGAATTACACTAAAGCCCTCCCCATACCTAAATCATGCATTGTCCTCAATGTATGCAAAAGAGAGAATTGAAATGTAAGAGTAAATAGGAAAAATACCTGAATAGGAGATGAAGGGATTTTTATTAACTACTGAAGCAACTTACATGATCAAGGGTCGATGAGGTGGATGACCTCTTCCTCCGAATCAACGGGCAATTCTAAAAATGGTTTAAGGCGTTGACCATTAACTTTAAAAATATTACCATTTTTAGGATCTTGAATTTCAACAGCACCATGAGGAAACACAACTTGAACAATGTAAGGACCATCCCATCTAGAACGCAACTTTCCGGGAAATAAATGAAGCCTAGAATTGTAGAGAAGAACTTTTTGGCCGAGAGAAAAGGATTTTCTCAAAATAGTTTTATCATGGAAGGCCTTGGTTCTCTCTTTGTAAATTTTAGCATTTTCATAGGCATCATTCCTAAGCTCGTCCAACTCAGTCAATTGTAACTTCTGATGACTACCGGCGGTGGGTAAGTCGAAGTTCAATTCTCTAATGGCCCACATGGCCCTATGCTCTAACTCAACCGGCAAATGGCAAGCTTTACCATACACGAGTCTATAAGGAGACATTCCTAAGACGGTCTTAAAGGCGGTCCGATAGGCCCATAAGGCATCTATCAACTTGGTTGACCAATCCTTCCTATTCGAGTTGACAGTCTTTTCTAAGATTTGCTTAATTTGCCGGTTCGAAACCTCTACTTGGCCACTAGTTTGAGGATGATAAGGGGTAGCCAACCTATGAGTGATGGAGTACTTCTTAAGAAGTGACTCGAATTGACGGTTCTTGAAATGCGTCCCTTGATCACTAATGATAGCCCTAGGTGTGCCAAATCGAGAAAGATATTCCCTTTAAGGAATCGAAGGACAACTTTATTGTCATTAGACCGGGTCGGGATGGCTTCTACCCACTTAGAAACATAATCTACCGCTAGAAGAATGTAGAGGTGGCCAAACGAACTAGGAAAGGGACCCACGAGATCTATGCCCCACACATCAAAAAGCTCTATAACAAGGATTGGGCTCATAGGCATCATGTTTCTCCTAGTGATTCTTCCTAGATGTTGACACCTACTACATGCGGAACAATACTCGGCGGCATCCTTAAACAAACTAGGACAATAAAAACCGCATTTGAGGATTTTAGCGGCGGTCTTCTTCGCACTAAAATGACCTCCACATGCTTGATCGTGCAAAATGAGAGGATGCTATGAAACTCACTATTTGGGACACACCTCCTAATGATTTGATTGGGACAATGTTTAAAGAGATATGGGTCGTCCCAAAAGAAATGTTTCACTTGAGAAAAGAACTTGGCTTTATCATTCTTGGACCATGTCGAGGGAATGTCACCGGTTGCTAAGTAATTGACAATGTCGGTGAACCAAGGGAGAGTGGAAATCGAGAGAAGGTGTTCGTCGGGAAATGACTCGCTTAAGGGCAAGTCGTTAGTGGATTCAACCACTAATCGAGAGAGATGATCGGCGACGACATTCTCACAACCTTTCTTATCCCTAATCTCTAAGTCAAACTCTTGGAGTAACAATACCCATCTAATCAATCGGGCTTTTGAGTCTTTTTTAGAGAAAAGGTACTTGAGAGCGGCATGGTCGGTATAAACAATGATTTTGGACCCGATAAGATAAGAGCGAAACTTTTCTAAGGCAGAGACTAAGGCTAGAAGTTCCTTCTCGGTGGTAGAGTAATTGAGTTGGGCATCATTTAAGGTCTTACTAGCATAGTAAATGATGTGAGGCCTCTTATCTATTCGTTGTCCTAAAACCGCTCCTATGGCATAATCGGATGCGTCACACATAAGCTCAAAAGGTTGACTCCAATCGGGAGACTTCATGATCGGGGCCGAAGTCAATTCTCTCTTAAGGTCTTCGAAGGCATGAACACACTCGCTTGTGAACTCGAATTTGACATCCTTAGCTAGAAGGTTGGTCAAAGGTCGGGCCTTTTTGCTAAAATCCTGGATGAATCTACGATAAAATCCCGCATGTCCAAGGAAGAAGCGAATTTCCTTAACGGACTTGGGGGGTGGGAGATTAGCAATTAGGTCAACCTTTGCCTTGTCTACTTCAATCCTTTTTTCAGAAATTTTGTGTCCTAAAACGATTCCCTCCTTAACCATAAAATGACATTTCTCTGAATTTAACACTAAATCCGTTTCCTCACATCTTTTCAAAACTAAGTCTAGATTGTTAAGGCATTGGTGAAAAGATGGGCCAAAGATGGAAAAGTCATCTATGAAGACTTCTAGAAAGTCACCTATCATTTCCGAGAAGATGCTAGTCATGCACCTTTGGAACGTGGACGGGCCCGTAGTTAGGCCGAAAGCTAGACGTCTATAAGCGAAGGTTCCAAAAGGGCAAGTGAAGGTGGTCTTTTCTTGGTCCTCGGGTGCGAATGGGATTTGAAAATATCCCGAGTAACCGTCTAAGAAGCAATAAAACGCATGACCCGCTAACCTCACTAGCATTTGATCGATAAAAGGCAAAGGAAAATGGTCTTTCCTAGTGACGGCATTGAGCTTCCTAAAGTCTATGCACATTCTCCAACCGGATTGGACGCAGGTTGGAACTTGCTCATTGTTCTCATTGGTCACCAAAGTAATGCCCGACTTCTTAGGCACAACATGTACGGGACTCACCCACTTACTATCGGAAATGGGATAGATGATCCCATTGTCTAAGCACTTAAGAATTTCATTCTTAACTACCTCCATCATGGGAGGATTCAACCTCCTTTGAGGTTCTCTCACGGGCTTTGCATCTTCTACCAAATGAATCCTATGTTGGACAATCGCCGGGCTAATTCCTTTAATGTGCGAGATGCTCCACCCTATCGCTCCCTTATGCTTTCTAAGGATTCCTAAAAGTTCTTTCTCTTGTGACATAGTCAAATTAGAGGCAATGATAACGGGATAGGACTCGTTAGGGCCTATAAAAGCATACTTAAGAGTGTCGGGAAGAGGTTTGAGTTCTAATTCCGGTGGTTGTGACTCAACGGTTTTATTTGGTGAAGGCAAATGCTCGGGTTCAACATCACGCTCTTGACTTGTTGTAGGAATAGTGGATTCTAACATTTGGTTGACCTCATATGTGTAGTCAGAAACATCCCAATCCTCTCCAAAATGTTTTAAGCAAAATTCAAGGGCATCTTTAGGATTCATGAGATCTTGATCAACTATTTCATCAATTAGATTGACGTCCATAGGTTGATCATAGAAATCATCGGATTGTTTCCCTACATGAAATATGTTGAGGTCGATTGTCATGTTTCCAAATGTTAGCTTCATTAAGACATTCCTACAATTAATCAACGCGTTGGATGTAGCTAAAAAGGGTCGTCCTAAGATGATGGGAATTTGATTCTTCGGATTCTTAACCGGCTCGGTCTCTAGGACGACAAAATCTACGGGAAAACAAAGTCACCTACTTTAATTAGCACGTCTTCGATCATTCCCTTAGGAATTTTCACGGATCGATCGGCTAATTGAAGTGTGACATTAGTTTGTCGGAGCTCCCCTAAACCTAAAGCTTGGTAGACAGAATATGGAAGGAGATTAACACTAGCCCCTAAATCAAGTAACGCTTTATCCACAAAAGTTTCTCCTATGACACATGAAATTGTAGGACAACCGGGGTCCTTGTATTTCACGGGGATTTGGTTTGAGAGAATCGAACTATTGTGAGATGTAAGGAAAGCTTTCTTAGGGACATGATTGGTTCTCTTATGGGTACATAACTCCTTAAGACACTTAGCATATGAAGGAATTTGTTGAATTGCATCTAAAAGGGGTATGTTGACCTTGACTTGCTTAAACACTTCCAAAATCTTCTCCATTTGAGCCGATTGCTTCGGTGAAATAAGTCTTTGTGGGTAAGAGACTCTCGATTTATAGACCACTTCACTTTGCAACTCGGGTTCCGGGTTTGGATCACTCGACTCCTCACGGGCTTTTGAACACTCGGGTTTGTCATGATTAATGGTAGTAATGGGTGGACTCGAATCCCCTTTATTACCAAGGTTCTCACCAACGTGGGTATCTATTTGCTTACCCGACCTAAGAGAAATGACCGCATGCACATTATCCGGGGGTCTTTGATTAAGTGGAAATTTTGGGTTCGGCTCCGGTTGATTTGGGAATTTGTTCTTTTCTCGCTCACACAACGTGCTTGCTAATTGACTCAATTGGGACTCTAACTTAGAGACGGCTTGCACATTAGAATGCAAAAGTTGCCTATCTTGGGTTAAAGTTTGCATGAAAGTTTGCTGGGATTGAGTCAAATTAGTTTGCGATTTCACTAAGGCCTCTATGCTTTTTTCTAAGGAATTGAGTCTCTTATCCGAATCATTAAAACCGGGAGGATTCAAAGGAGCTTGACTCAGGTTTTGATAATTCGGAAAAGAATTGGGATTGGGCCTAGGAAAATTAGGTTGTGGGGCTTGAAAATTTTGCCCTTGGTTCCACGAGAAATTCGGGTGATTCTTCCACCCGGGGTTGTACGTTGGTGCAAAAGGGTCATTTCTAGGCTTAGGTTGAAACATCGCGTACGTTCACTTGCTCAAACTCGTGGGATTGTTGGATCTCGGGATGGGGAGCATTATAGTTCGGGAACATAGGCAAAGATGAAGGGCCACTATGAGACTCTAAAGCTTCGAGTCTCTTAGTAAGGGTTGCTAATTTGGCATCGGTTGCCACATTGTTTCCTATCGAATGCAAACCCCTAGAGCTAGACGACTCGATCGACTTTTTAGGTTCCCTAGTAGACTCTCATAACATTGTTTTTCGGCTAAGTCCTCGAAAAATTCCCACCCTTGGTCCTCATCTTTCTCCATGAATTTTCCTTGGCACATAGACTCTAATAACGCGGTGGTTTGACTATCTAAGGCCTCGTACACAATCTTACAAAGTCTCCATTTCTCTATTCCATGGTGGGGGCATTGTGATAGAAGATTTTTAAAACGATCAAAGAATTTCAAAAAGACTCGTTTTCCCTTTGATGGAATTGATTTATTTCATTTGTAATTCGAGTCGTTTTATGGTTTGGAAAATACTTTTTAAGAAACATTACCACAAACAAGTACAAGTGGAAATAGAATTGACGGGTAGACTATACCCGTCTGGAATTGATAAATAAGAAACATAATGATATTCTCTCTCTCTCTCTCTCTCTCTCTCTCTCTCTCTCTTATTTTTCTAGTAAATCAAGGAGAAGTGAGGTAAAAATATTGTTAATCAAATAGAAGTGAGGTAAAAATATTGTATTGTAATCATTGCCCCTTATTTGTAATATTTTCAGAGCAATTAAGTTAATAGTCTATAATAACGATGCATAGTTGTATCAACTTATCTTGTTTTTGACAACTTTAGCTCAAGCGGGAGGAAGACTCTTATTGATAGCCTATATCAAGACGAGGATTCTAAGAAATCTGTTATAGATCGGGCAGAAAAAGTGCTTCAAAGCATACCAGCTCAATATCCTAAATTTTCAAAACCGATGGTTCAAGCCAATATTTCCAACAGTTTTTGGTTGGTATGCATCTCATACTCTCCTAGTAAAACTATTTGCTTATTGGTTTTGTAGACAAAGTCATTATTATTGAATTAAAAATTTTCTTTTGTATTTATATCGAATATAGATATTATTAGTCGACTTCTGTAATTTGTACATGCCAAGTGAAGATGCTAAAGCTGTCTTGGTTGATGAAGATGGCCAAGAGAGAGACACAACATATCTAGCAAAACACCATGGTCTGAGTGCTCGTTGGAAAAGGTTTGCAAGGGAGCATGAGCTTGTGAGAGGAGATATATTGGTATTTCATATGATCACACATTACATATTCAAGGTATTGTTTTTCTCATTTAGATACTTTGTTTGTACATGTTGAAGCTCCACCCTTAATATAATTCGATCGTGCATTTACTCATGCGTAACGGTTGACATATGTAAGGGTGGAACAAAGTATCTAAATGAGAAAAAAATATCTTGAATATGTATGGTGCGGTCATCTGAAATACCAATACATCTCTTTTCACGAGCTCATGCTCCGTCGCAAACCTTTTCCAACCCGCACTCAGACCATGGTGTTTTGCTAGATATGTCGTGTCCCTCTGTTGGCCAACTTCATCCACCAAGACGACTTTAACATTTTCACTCGGCATGCACAAATTACCAAAGTCGGCTGGTAATATCTATATTCGAAATAAATACAAAAGAAATTTTTTAATTTAATAATGGCGACTTTGTCTACAAAATTAATAAACAAATACTTTTAAGGGGAGAGTATGAGATGCATACCAACCAAAAATTGTTGGAAACATTGGAGTGAACTATTGGTTTTGAAAATTTAGGATATTAAAGGGGTATGCTTTGAAGCACTTTTTCTGCCCGATCTATAACTTTTTTCGAATCCTCGTCTTGATATAAGCCATTAATAAGAGTTCGCTTCTGGCTCGAGCTAAATTTGTCAAAAACAAGATAAGTTGATAGAACTATGAATCATTATTGAAGACTATTAGCTTAATTGCTTTTAGAATATTACAAATAAGGGGCTATAATTACAATAGAATATTATTACCTCACTTCTCCTTGAACAACTTAATTGCCCTGCTAGTGAACACAAGACAACTTTACTATTTAGTTTAGTTTAATTAAATAACAAAATTATGTATGAATGGACTGCAGTTTTCGACAAAATGTTCACTATGAAATTCCTAATGGCACTTCATGAAATTATACTGTCATTATAATTTTACATTAATTTTGAAATAAGAATATATATTATTAAATAAGTTATTGAGAGGAACAAAATTGAACTTTCAACCAGTATAAAGACCATTGTGTGGAACGACCGACTTACCAGCCTTGATCATTAGCCGTTGCTACAGAAGCGAGCGAGCTCCTGGAGAAGAAAATCAATATATCACTTATGGAGAGTCTTATCAATTGTCATGAGTACCAATTTGGCACAAAATATTAGTCATATAAATAGTTTTGTAAAGTAATATGACGTTTAGCGGTCATGAATTGATAAATAAGAAACAAAATGATATTCTCTCTCTCTCTCTCTTCTCTCTCTCTCTCTCTCTCTCTTTTTTCTAGTGAATCAAGGAGAAGTGAGGTAAAAATATTGTTGATCAAATAGAAGTGAGGTAAAAATATTGTATTGTAATCATTGCCCCTTATTTGTAATATTTTCAGGGCAATTAAGTTAATAGTCTATAATAATGATGCATAGTTGTATCAACTTATCTTGTTTTTGACAACTTTAGCTCGAGCGGGAGGAAGACACTTATTGATAGCCTATATCAAGACGAGGATTCTAAGAAATCTGTTATAGATCGGGCAGAAAAAGTGCTTCAAAGCATACCAGTTCAATATCCTAAATTTTCAAAACCGATGGTTCAATCCAATATTTCCAACAGTTTTTGGTTGGTGTGCATCTCATACTATCCTAGTAAAACTATTTGCTTATTGGTTTTATAGACAAAGTCATTATTATTAAATTAAAAATTTTCTTTTGTATTTATATCGAATATAGATATTATTAGTCGACTTCTGTAATTTGTACATGCCAAGTGAAGATGCTAAAGCTGTCTTGGTTGATGAAGCTGGCCAAGAGAGAGACACAACATATCTAGCAAAACACCATGGTCTGAGTGCTCGTTGGAAAAGGTTTGCAAGGGAGCATGAGCTTGTGAGAGGAGATATATTGGAATTTCATATGATCACACATTACATATTCAAGGTATTGTTTTTTTCACTTAGATACTTTGTTTGTACAAGTTGAAGTTCCACCCTTAATATAATTCGATCGTGCATTTACTCATGCGTAACGGTTGACATATGTAAGGGTGGAACAAAGTATCTAAATGAGAAAAAAATATCTTGAATATGTATGGTGCGGTCATCTGAAATACCAATACATGCATCTCTTTTCACGAGCTCATGCTCCGTCGCAAACCTTTTCCAACCAGCACTCAGACCACGGTGTTTTGCTAGATATGTCGTGTCCCTCTCTTGGCCAACTTCATCCACCAAGACGACTTTAACATTTTCACTCGGCATGCACAAATTACCAAACTCGGCTGGTAATATCTATATTCGAAATAAATACAAAAGAAATTTTTTAATTAAATAATGGCGACTTTGTCTACAAAACTAATAAACAAATACTTTTAAGGGGAGAGTATGAGATGCATACCAACCAAAAATTGTTGGAAACATGGGAGTGAACTATTGGTTTTGAAAATTTAGGATATTGAACGGGTATGCTTTGAAGCACTTTTTCTGCCCGATCTATAACTTTCTTCGAATCCTCGTCTTGATATAAGCCATTAATAAGAGTTCGCTTCTGGCTCGAGCTAAATTTTTCAAAAACAAGATAAGTTGATAGAACTATGAATCATTATTGAAGACTATTAGCTTAATTGCTTTTAGAATATTACAAATAAGGGGCAATAATTACAATAGAATATTATTACCTCACTTCTCCTTGAACAACTTAAGTGCCCTGCTAGTGAACACAAGACAACTTTACTATTTAGTTTAGTTTAATTAAATAACAAAATTATGTATGTATGGACTGCAGTTTTCGGCAAAATGTTCACTATCAAATTCCTAATGGCACTTCATCAAATTATACTGTCATTATAATTTTACATTAATTTGGAAATAAGAATATATATTATTAAATAAGTTATTGAGAGGAACAAAATTGAACTTTCTACCAGTATAAGGACCATTGTGTGGAACGACCGACTTACCAGCCTTGATCGTTAGCCGTTGCTACAGAAGCGAGCGATCTCCTGGAGAAGAAAATCAATATATCACTTATGGAGAGTCTTATCAATTGTCATGAGTACCAATTTGGCACAAAATATTAGTCATATAAATAGTTTTGTAAAGTAATATGACGTTTAGCCGTCATGAATTGATAAATAAGAAACAGAATGATATTCTCTCTCTCTCTCTCTCTTATTTTTCTAGTAAATCAAGGAGAAGTGAGGTAAAAATATTGTTAATCAAATAGAAGTGAGGTAAAAATATTGTATTGTAATCATTGCCCCTAATTTGTAATATTTTCAGACCAATTAAGTTAATAGTCTATAATAATGGGGCATAGTTGTGTCAACTTATCTTGTTTTTGAGAACTTTAGCTCGAGCGGGAGGAAGACTCTTATTGATAGCCTATATCAAGACGAGGATTCTAAGACACTTGTTATAGATCGGGCAGAAAAAGTGCTTCAAAGCATACCGGTTCAATATCCTAAATTTTCAAAACCGATGGTTCAATCCAATATTTCCAACAGTTTTTGGTTGGTATGCATCTCATACTCTCCTAGTAAAACTATTTGCTTATTGTTTTTGTAGACAAAGTCATTATTATTGAATTAAAAATTTTCTTTTGTATTTATATCAAATATAGATATTATTAGTCGACTTCTGTATTTTTACATGCCAAGTGAAGATGCTAAAGTTTGTTCTTGGTTGATGAAGCTGGCCAAGAGAGAGGACACAACATATCTAGCAAAACACCATGGTCTGAGTGCTCGTTGGAAAGGTTGCAAGGGAGCTGAGCTTGTGAGAGGAGATATATTGGATTTCATATGATCACACATTACATATTCAAGGTATTGTTTTTCTCATTTAGATGCTTTGTTTGTACATGTTGAAGTTCCACCCTTAATATAATTCGATCGTGCATTTACTCATGCGTAACGGTTTGACATATGTAAGGGTGGAACAAAGTATCTAAATGAGAAAAAAATATCTTGAATATGTATGGTGCGGTCATCTGAAAGACCAATACATCTCTTTTCACGAGCTCATGCTCCGTCAAAACCTTTTCCAACCAGCACTCAGACCATGGTGTTTTGCTAGATATGTCGTGTCCCTCTCTTGGCCAACTTCATCCACCAAGACGACTTTAACATTTTCACTCGGCATGCACAAATTACCAAAGTCGGCTGGTAATATCTATATTCGAATAAATACAAAAGAAATTTTTTAATTTATAATGGCGACTTTGTCCACAACAAAACTAAGATTAATCAAATAACAAAATTATATATGAATGGATTAGCCATTTTCGGCAAAATGTTCACTAGCAAATTCCTAATGGCACTTCATCAAATTATACTATCGTTATAATTACATTAATTTTGAAATGAGAATATATATTATTAAATAAGTTATTGAGCGGAACAAAATTGAACTTTTTACCAGTATAAGGACCATTGTGTGGAACGACCGACTTACCAGCCTTGATCGTTAGCCGTGTGCTACAGAAGCGAGCGAGCCTTGGACAAGAAAATCAATATATCACTTAATGGAGAGTCTTATCAATTGTCATGAGTACCAATTGGCACAAAAAATTAGCATATAAATAGTTTTGTAAAGTAATATGACGTTTAGCGGTCAGAGATTGATAATAAGAAATAGAATGATTCCTCTCTCTCTCTCTCTCTCTTTATTTTTCTAGTAAATCAAGGAGAAGTGAGGTAAAAATTTGTTAATCAAATAGAAGGTGAGGTAAAAATATTGTATTGTATACTTGCCCCTTATTTGTATATTTTCAGAGCAATTAAGTTATAGTATAATAATGAGCATAGTTGAATCAACTTATCTTGTTTTTGACAACTTAGCTCGAGCGGGAGGAAGACTCTTATTGATAGCCCTATCAAGACGAGGATTCTAGAAAATCTGTTATAGATGGGCAGAAAAAGGTGCTTCAAAGCATACCAGTTCATATCCTAATTTTCAAAACCGATGGTTGAATCCAATATTCCAACAGTTTTTTGTTGGTATGCATCTCATACTCCCTAGTAAAACTATGCTTATTGGTTTGTAGACAAAGCCATTATTATTGAATAAAAATTTTCTTTTGTATTTATATCGAATATAGATATCATTAGTCGCTGCTGTAATTTGTACATGCAAGTGAAGATGCTAAAGCTGTCTTGGTTGATGAAGCTGGCCAAGAGAGAGACACAACATATCTAGCAAAACACCATGGTCTGAGTGCTCGTTGGAAAAGGTTTGCAAGGGAGCATGAGCTTGTGAGAGGAGATATATTGGTATTTCATATGATCACACATTACATATTCAAGTATTGTTTTTCTCATTTAGATCTTTGTTTGTACATGTTGAAGTTCCACCCTTAATATAATCGATCGTGCCATTTTACTCATGCGTTAACTAAACTAAATAGTAAAGTTGTCTTGTGTTCACTAGCAGGGCAATTAAGTTGTTCAAGGAGAAGTATGGTAATAATATTATATTGTAATTATTGCCCCTTATTTGTAATATTCTAAAAGCAATTAAGCTAATAGTCTTCAATAATGATTCATAGTTCTATCAACTTATCTTGTTTTTGACAAATTTAGCTCGAACGAGAAGCGAACTCTTATTAATGGCTTATATCAAGATGAGGATTCGAAGAAAGTTATAGATCGGGCAGAAAAAGTGCTTCAAAGCATACCCGTTCAATATCCTAAATTTTCAAAACCAATAGTTCACTCCAATGTTTCCAACAATTTTTGGTTGGTATGCATCTCATACTCTCCCCTTAAAAGTATTTGTTTATTACTTTTGTAGACAAAGTCGCCATTATTAAATTAAAAAATTTCTTTTGTATTTATTTCGAATATAGATATTACCAGCCGACTTTGGTAATTTGTGCATGCCGAGTGAAAATGTTAAAGTCGTCTTGGTGGATGAAGTTGGCCAAGAGAGGGACACGACATATCTAGCAAAACACCATGGTCTGAGTGCTGGTTGGAAAAGGTTTGCGACGGAGCATGAGCTCGTGAAAAGAGATGTATTGGTATTTCGGATGACCGCACCATACATATTCAAGATATTTTTTTTCTCATTTAGATACTTTGTTCCACCCTTACATATGTCAACCGTTACGCACGAGTAAATGCACGATCGAATTATATTAAGGGTGGAACTTCAACGTGTACAAACAAAGTACCTAAATGAGAAAAAAAATACCTTGAATATGTAATTTGTGATCATATGAAATACCAATATATCTCCTCTCACAAGCTCATGCTCCCTTGCAAACCTTTTCCAACGAGCACTCAGACCATGGTGTTTTGCTAGATATGTTGTGTCTCTCTCTTGGCCAGCTTCATCAACCAAGACAGCTTTAGCATCTTCACTTGGCATGTACAAATTACAGAAGTCGACTAATGATATCTATATTTGATATAAACACAAAAGAAAATTTTTAATTCAATAATAATGACTTTGTCTACAAAACCAATAAGCAAATAGTTTTACTAGGAGAGTATGGGATGCATACCAACCAAAAACTGTTGGAAATATTGGATTGAACCATCGGTTTTGAAAATTTAGGATATTGAACTGGTATGCTTTGAAGCACTTTTTCTGCCCGATCTATAACAGATTTCTTAGAATCCTCGTCTTGATATAGGCTATCAATAAGAGTCTTCCTCCCGCTCGAGCTAAAGTTGTCAAAAACAAGATAAGTTGATACAACTATGCATCATTATTATAGACTATTAACTTAATTGCTCTGAAAATATTACAAATAAGGGGCAATGATTACAATGCAATATTTTTACCTCACTTCTATTTGATTAACATAATTTTTACCTCACTTCTCCTTGATTTACTAGAAAAATAAGAGAGAGAGAGAGAGAGAATATCATTCTGTTTCTTATTTATCAATTCATGACCGCTAAACGTCATATTACTTTACAAAACTATTTATATGACTAATATTTTGTGCCAAATTGGTACTCATGACAATTGATAAGACTCTCCATAAGTGATATATTGATTTTCTTCTCCAGGAGCTCGCTCGCTTCTGTAGCAACGGCTAACGATCAAGGCTGGTAAGTCGGTCGTTCCACACAATGGTCGTTATACTGGTAGAAAGTTCAATTTTGTTCCTCTCAATAACTTATTTAATAATATATATTCTTATTTCAAAATTAATTCAAAATTATAATGACAGTATAATTTGATGAAGTGCCATTAGGAATTTGCTAGTGAACATTTTGCCGAAAACTGCTAATCCATTCATATATAATTTTGTTATTTGATTAAACTAAACTAAATAGTAAAGTTGTCTTGTGTTCACTAGAAGGGCAATTAAGTTGTTCAAGGAGAAGTGAGGTAAAAATATTGTATTGTAATTATTGCCCCTTATTTGTAATATTCTAAAAGCAATTAAGCTAATAGTCTTCAATAATGATCCATAGTTCTATAAACTTATTTTGTTTTTGACAAACTTAGCTCGAGCCAGAAGCGAACTCTTATTAATGGCTTATATCAAGACGAGGATTCGAAGAAAGTTATAGATCGGGCAGAAAAAGTGCTTCAAAGCATACCTGTTCAATATCCTAAATTTTCATAACCAATAGTTCACTCCAATGTTTCCAACAGTTTTTGGTTGCTATGCATCTCATACTCTCCCCTTAAAAGTATTTGTTTATTAGTTTTGTAGACAAAGTCGCCATTATTAAATTAAAAAATTTCTTTTGTATTTATTTCGAATATAGATATTACCAGCCGACTTTGGTAATGTGTGCATGCCGAGTGAAAATGTTAAAGTCGTCTTGGTGGATGAAGTTGGCCAAGAGAGGGACACGACATATCTAGCAAAACACCATGGTCTGAGTGCTGGTTGGAAAAGGTTTGCGACGGAGCATGAGCTCGTCAAAAGAGATGTATTGGTCTTTCAGATGACCGCACCATACATATTCAAGAATTTTTTTTTCTCATTTAGATACTTTGTTCCACCCTTACATATGTCAACCGTTACGCATGAGTAACTGCACGATCGAATTATATTAAGGGTGGAACTTCAACATGTACAAACAAAGTATCTAAATGAGAAAAACAATACCTTGAATATGTAATGTGTGATCATATGAAATACCAATATATCTCCTCTCACAAGCTCATGCTCCCTTGCAAACCTTTTCCAACGAGCACTCAGACCATGGTGTTTTGCTAGATATGTTGTGTCTCTCTCTTGGCCAGCTTCATCAACCAAGACAGCTTTAGCATCTTCACTTGCATGTACAAATTACAGCAGTCGACTAATGATATCTATATTCGATATAAATACAAAAGAAAATTTTTAATTCAATAATAATGACTTTGTCTACAAAACCAATAAGCAAATAGTTTTACTAGGAGAGTATGAGATGCATACCAACCAAAAACTGTTGGAAATATTGGATTCAACCATCGGTTTTGAAAATTTAGGATATTGAACTGGTATGCTTTGAAGCACTTTTTCTGCCCCATCTATAACAGATTTTCTAGAATCCTCGTCTTGATATGGGCTATCAATAAGAGTCTTCCTCCCGCTCGAGCTAAAGTTGTCAAAAACAAGATAAGTTGATTCAACTATGCATCATTATTATAGACTATTAACTTAATTGCTCTGAAAATATTACAAATAAGGGGCAATGATTACAATACAATATTTTTACCTCACTTCTATTTGATTAACAATATTTTTACCTCACTTCTCCTTGATTTACTAGAAAAATAAGAGAGAGAGAGGGAGGGAGAGAGAGAGAGAATCATTCTATTTCTTATTTATCAATTCATGACCGCTAAACGTCATATTACTTTACAAAACTATTTATATGACTAATATTTTGTGCCAAATTGGTACTCATGACAATTGATAAGACTCTCCATAAGTGATATATTGATTTTCTTGTCCAAGAGCTCGCTCGCTTCTGTAGCAACGGCTAACGATCAAGGCTGGTAAGTCGGTCGTTCCACACAATGGTCCTTATACTGGTAAAAAGTTCAATTTTGTTCCGCTCAATAACTTATTTAATAATATATATTCTCATTTCAAAATTAATGTAAAATTATAACGATAGTATAATTTGATGGAGTTGGGCTCCTTGGAGACTACATATTTTAGAGTCTTTGGAGACCATATCCAACACCAATGGATCAAAATAAGATGAACGGTTGATTTCAAAGACAGGTGGATAAGTTTTTTTATTTTCAAAAAATGAAAACAAAAACTGTATACATTAAATTAGGAATCGTGCTTTACAACAGTACATCTGTATCAATATCCTGCTTTCTTGTGCAACCCAAAGACCATTACAAGTCAATCATTCTCCTTCAATTTCTCCCCTAAATCACATCAAAGCGCAAGAGTGATAAAAATCATGGCCGAAATCAAGTGCAGAACTGAGGAATTGAGCATTCGAGCATTGTCTCCTTTTGACTCAGTGGTGCAGAACAATCAAGATGAGTTCTTTTAGATTACAGGACAACCAAGAACACTTGCAGGACAATCTGAAATTGAATCTTTTTTGAAGAAAAGTAATTTTGCAGAACTCTTTTAGATGTGGAAGACATGTAAAATCCACGCACCTGATGGTTCTGCTTGATTCATCATTTGCAGCACAATCAAAAAGTGAGGGACATCTAGACCGAGAAGAAGGGGGACACAAAAAGAAGATAATGATAATACTAGAATTTATACGAATGGAAAACCACCATGCTGATTCGATGCATGATTTAGAACTGACCATTATATAATATGTATACGGTATAAAAATAGTATACGTATAAGTTAAAATGTAATAGATAAACTTTAGAAAAAAACAAAAACAACCGTTGGATTGAAGAAAATGGACGGACCGGATGGAGGACTCCAATACTCCAAATAAGTGTGGTCTCCATATAACTTAAGCCTAATTTTGATGAAGTGCCATTAGGAATTTGTTAGTGAACATTTTGCCGAAAATTGGAGTCCATTCATACATAATTCTGTTATTTGATTTAACTAAACTAAATAGTAAAGTTGTCTTGTGTTCACTAGCAGGGCAATTAAGTTGTTCAAGGTGAGGTAAAAATATTCTATTGTAATTATTGCCCCTTATTTGTAATATTCTAAAATCAATTAAGCTAATAGTCTTCAATAATGATTCATAGTTCTACCAACTTATCTTGTTTTTGACAAATTTAGCTCGAGCCAGAAGTGAACTCTTATTAATGGCTTATATCAAGACGAGGATTCGAGGAAAGTTTTAGATCGGGCAGAAAAAGTGCTTCAAAGCATACCCGTTCAATATCCTAAATTTTCAAAACCAATAGTTCACTCCAATGTTTCCAACAGTTTTTGGTTGCTATGCATCTCATACTCTCCCCTTAAAAGTATTTGTTTATTAGTTTTGTAGACAAAGTCGCCATTATTAAATTAAAAAATTTCTTTTGTATTTATTTCGAATATAGATATTACCAGCCGACTTTGGTAATTTGTGCATGCCGAGTGAAAATGTTA
The DNA here is from genome assembly GCF_001625215.2 of Daucus carota subsp. sativus. Classification (NCBI taxonomy): domain Eukaryota; kingdom Viridiplantae; phylum Streptophyta; class Magnoliopsida; order Apiales; family Apiaceae; genus Daucus; species Daucus carota. The sequence goes on along the minus strand of NC_030385.2, from coordinate 22,549,220 downwards.
AAGTCGTCTTGGTGGATGAAGTTGGCCAAGAGAGGGACACGACATATCTAGCAAAACACCATGGTCTGAGTGCTGGTTGGAAAAGGTTTGCGACGGAACATGAGCTCGTGAAAAGAGATGTATTGGTATTTCAGATGACCGCACCATACATATTCAAGATATTTTTCCCTTACATATGTCAACCGTTACCCATGAGTAAATGCACCATCGAATTATATTAAGGGTGGAACTTCAACAAGTACAAACAAAGTATCTAAATGAGAAAAACAATACCTTGAATATGTAATGTGTGATCATATGAAATACCAATATATCTCCTCTCACAAGCTCATGCTCCATTCCAAACCTTTTCCAACGAGCACTCAGACCATGGTGTTTTGCTAGATATGTTGTGTCTCTCTCTTGGCCAGCTTCATCAACCAAGACAACTTTAGCATCTTCACTTGGCATGTACAAATTACAGAAGTCGACTAATAATATTTATATTCGATATAAATACAAAAGAAAATTTTTAATTAAATAATAATGACTTTGTCTACAAAACCAATAAGCAAAATAGTTTTACTAGGAGAGTATGAGATGCATACCAAACAAAAACTGTTGGAAATTTTGGATAAAACCATCGGTTTTGAAAATTTAGGATATTGAACTGGTATGCTTTGAAGCACTTTTTCTGCCCGATCCATAACAGATTTCTTAGAATCCTCGTCTTGAGATAGGCTATCAATAAGAGTCTGCCTCTTGCTCGAGCTGTCAAAAACAAGATAAGTTGATACAACTATGCATCATTATTATAGACTATTAACTAATTTGCTTTTAGAATATTACAAATAAGGGGCAATGATTACAATACAATATTTTTACCTCACTCCTTGATTAACAATATTTTTACCTCACCTCTCCTTGATTTACTGGAAAAACAAAGTGTTTATAGAGAGGACAAGAGGGAGGGTGGGAGGGAGAGAGAGAGTGATGAAATATCATTCTGTTTCTTATTTATTCATTCATGACCGCTAAACGTCATATTAATTTTTACAAAACTTTTTATATGACTGATATTTTGTGCCAAATTAGTACTCATGCATTACCAATGATAAGACTCCCCATAAATGATATATTGATTTTCTTCTCCAGGAGCTCTCTCGCTTTCGTAGCAACGGCTAACGATCAAGGCTGGTAAGTCCGTCATTCCACACATTGGTCCTTATACTGGTAGATAGTTCAATTTTATTCCTCTCCATAGATTATTTAATAATATATATATACTTACGTCAAAATTAATAAAATATCATAATGACAGTATAATTTGGTGAAGTGTCATTAGGAATTTGATAGTGAACATTTTGCCGAAAACTGCAGTCCATTCATACATAATTTTGTTATTTGATTAAACTAAACTAAATTGTAAAGTTGTCTTGTGTTCTCTAGCGGGGCAATTTAGTTGAACAAGGAGAAGTGAGGTAAAAATATTCTATTGTAATTATTGCCCCTTATTTGTAATATTCTAAAAGCAATTAAGCTAATAGTCTTTAATAATGATTCATAGTTCTATCAACTTATCTTGTTTTTGACAACTTTAGCTCGAGCTGGAGGCGAACTCTTATTAATGGCCTATATTAAGACGACGATTCTAAGAGAGTTATAGATCTGGCTCAAAAAGTGCTTCAAAGCATACCAGTTCAATATCTTAAATTTTCAAAACTGATGGTTCTATCCAAAATTTCCAACAATTTTTGGTTGGTATGCATATCATACTCTCCTAGTAAAACTATTTGCTTATTGGTTTTGTAGACAAAGTCGTCATTATTGAATTAAAAATTTTCTTTTGTATTTATTTCGAATATAGATATTATTAGTCGACTTCTGTAATTTGTACATGCCAAGTGAAGAAGCTAAAGTTGTCTTGGTGGATGAAGTTGGCCAAGAGAGGAACACGACATATCTAGCAAAACACCATGGTATGAGTGCTGGTTGGAAAAGGTTTGCAACAGAGCATGAGCTTGTGAAAGGAGATGTATTGGTCTTTCATATGACCGCACCTTACATATTCAAGATTTTTTTTTCTCATTTCGATATTTTTGTTTGTACCTGTTGAAGTTCCACCCTTACATATGTCAACCGTTATGTATGAGTAAATGCACGATCGAATTATATTAAGGGTGGAACTTCAACAAGTACAAACAAAGTATCTAAATGAAAAAAACAACAATACCTTGAATATGTAATGTGTGATCATATGAAATACCGATATATCTCCTTTCACAAGCTCATGCTCCATTGCAAATCTTTTCCAACCAGCACTCAGACCATGGTGTTTTGCTAGATATGTTGTGTGTCTCTCTTGGCCTTCATCCACCAAGACAACTTTAGCTTCTTCACTTGGCATGTACAAATTACAGAAGTCGACTAATAATATCTATATTCGAAATAAATACAAAAGAATATTTTTAATTCAATAATGACGACTTTGTCTACAAAACCAATAAGCAAATAGTTTTACTAGGAGAGTATGATATGCATACCAACCAAAAATTGTTGGAAATTTTGGATAGAACCATCAGTTTTGAAAATTTAAGATATTGAACTGGTATGCTTTGAAGCACTTTTTCTTTTCTGCCCGATCTATAACAAATTTCTTAAAATCCTCGTCTTGATATAGGCAATCAATAAGAGTCTGCCACGTGCTCGAGCTAAAGTTGTCAAAAACAAGAAAAGTTGATACAACTATACATCATTATTATAGACTATTAACTTATTTGATTTTAGAATATTACAAATAAGGGGCAATGATTACAATACAATATTTTCACCTCACTTCTCCTTGATTAACTAGATTGCCCTAGAGGACACATGACAACTTTACTATATTGACAAAATTATATATAAATAGACTGCAGTTTTCAACACAATGTTCACCATTAAATTCTAAATAACACTTCATCAAATTTTGGTGTCGTACTAGAAGAAGATATATGACAAAATTAGCACTTTCCAGAGGAAGCATAAACTAATCAAATTGTTGTTTTTATTCCAATTTATCAAATTGTAATATATATAATCCTACTAGTTCCACTTTAGCACGAATATTCAAGTTCAAATATAAAATGCCCCAAATTATTAGTCTTTTTTTTTTGCGCCAATATTGGGTCTCTATTTAACAACCTCTTAAGTTTTTAATTTAATTCTCACCGCATTAAGAAAGCATTAGTCAATTATAACATTTTGCAATAGTCCTTGATAAATGTTAACGAACCAAGAGCAAAGTTCTTTGAATATCCAAATATGGATGTTAAATCCTCTTGTCCTTGGGCAACCAACGGCATAATTTTACAAAATTAGCTGACGAAGGGAACTTTGGACACATCTAGTTTTCCTCATTTTTATCATTTATATTTCTTCTGAAAAATTATTTTCCAAATATAAATTAGAAATTTTAAAAAAGATGCATATTGTTATATTTATTCAATTTCTAAAAAATAAAATAATTTTTGAGGGAGTTAAATTCATGTGAAAAATAACATAATTTCTTGAAAAATGACTTCCCTTTTCAGAAGAGGAAAATATTTTCAAAATTAATGAGTTTTCAACCATTCCCATAATTTTTTTCACCCGAAAGAGGATATTGCCTACGCAGTTGGTATCGTGTGTAGGTACATGGAGAGGGTTGGTGTAATCGAAGGGAACTGGTAACTATATACTATCTGGGTTTTCTAACAGCAACATCGCTGGAGATACGGATAATCGAAACAGCACGAGCGGCATGTATTTCTACTTGAAAGAGAATTTGATAACATGGGTATGACTACTAGAAAAGCAGGCATTTCCGACCAAAATTTCCGACCAACCAAAGTGGTCGGAAAAAAGCGGGTATTTCCGACCGACTTACCGACCAAACTCGATCGGTCGTAAAAAATAGCGTCATTTACGACCGCCATTACCGACCGCACAAAATCGGTCGGTTATAAGGGGCGTGGGTCCCGCTCACCATTGTTCTTCAGCTGACATGGACGCCACGTCGCTAAAACCGACCGCCACATTTCCGACCGCCTATAGTCATTTCTGACTGCCTACACTGGTTTAAAATAATTGGTCAGCTTTTAACTTGTTGTCGGCTTGTGATTGGCTGAGTGGGGACGCGGTGGAGCCCAGCTTATTTCCGACCAACGACGGTCGGAAATGACCTGCTTCGTTTCCGACCGAATTAAAACCCGGGCGGTCGGTTTTAACTTCTTAGAAAAATAATAAATTCTATTCGACTAAGTAAACTATTAAAAAAAAAACTAAAAACATTGTACATCCAGAAAACCAACCACATTCAAGATATTTATGACCAAACTCATAATTTTAACACAGAAAACCGACTAGATGCAACACATTTCCGACCAAACTCATAATTTTAACAAAGAAAACTGACCAAATTTAAGTTATTTCCGACCACATACTCAAGTGCAGAAAACCGACCATTTCGTTCTGTCATTTCCGACCGATTTAAAACCCTTGCGGTCGGTTTTGACCTGTGAGAAAAACAAAAAAAATTATTCAGCTAAGTAAACTATTAAAAAAAAATTAAAACATTGAAACTAGCTTTAGTTAGTTAATAAATTAATAAAAAATTATTCATCACTTAATATTTGATTTTAAAATTTATTTTATTTCCATAACAAAATATAAATACCAACTAACTAATTTCAAATTAATTATTCAAACAATAGAAAAATGTAGAATATTTTTGCTATGGTCTAATTTAAGGTACTAATCATGATAGCAAAAGAAGAAAAATATAAAAAAAATTATAAAGACGATATTCTATTACGAATCATGCATTGCAGTGAATGTCGGAGTTCAGGGTTTGGATTTTATCAGAAGTTATCCTAGGTTTTATACTTCCGAAATATCAATTTGCTTTTTAGGCGATCCAACCGTACGGATCGTAAATTAAGTACTCATCATAGTTATATACCAAAAATCAAGTTAATAGGATTTTATTTTTTGAGATATTATAACGAAAATATTATGTTATTCTTAAATATAGATGTAGGGTTATTTTTTGACAAAAAAATAAATTTTTTTTAGGCGATCCAACCGTACGGATCGTAAATTAAGTACTCGTCGTAGTTATATATCAAAAATCAAGTCAATAGGATTTTATTTATTGAGATATTACAACGAAAATATTAGGTTATAGTACTTAAATATAGACGTAGGGTTATTTTTTTAAAAAAATAAATAACTTATTTGAATAATCCAACCGTACGGATATGAATATAATTACTCAACTTATATTGATCCTTAAAATCAATCATTTTGAACATTAGTTGAAGGAATATTATAATGAAAAACTTATTTTCTATTTATTTAATTTTATAAAATAAATGTAGGTTCATATTTAATAAAAATATAAAGATCATGATAATGATGAAGTTGATGATGGTGATGAAAAGCAATAAATTTCCGACCGATTTAATACCCTGGCCGTCTGTTTTGACTTTTGAGAAAAACAATAAATATTTGATTTTTAAAATATACGTCAGTTGGTGGAATAGTGTTATGTATTATAAAAGTTTATTATTTTTGGAATGTATACATTAATTAATGGGACGTCCCAGAAAAGAAAATGTATACAAATGAATGGGACAGACCTCCTTAATTTTAATATTCAAAATAATTATAAAAATATATATTTCAGAAAAATAAATTTTTAATAAAGACTTAAGTTATAACCCCAAACACCGTCATACTCCCTCTGTTTTTTAATATATGACGTTTGTCGTTTTGTCACACATTTTTAAGTGCTTTAACAAGATAGTAAAAAGTATTATTTTTGAAATTTTCTTTTTGTTTGAATAAAAATATGTAATCAAAATTTTAATTCAAAAAAAAATTAAAAATAATAACTATTATTATTTGATCAACCCAAAAGTGTCATATATATATATATATATATATATATATATATATATATATATATATATATATATACTATACTATAATAAGCCAACATGGGTATAATTTGTAGTCCAAGATTTTAGTTATATTTTTTGGTTTGGTACTCTCCTTTTGGTACTACAAGTCTACAAATTTGAAGTCTATCTATTAGTATTACATTGTTAAACAGTTTAAAATACTAAAAACTCTCATAACAATATATTATCATTTAATATTTCATTAAAAAAATTATAATGATGTTACAAATAAAATTATAAATATACAATTTTGAATATCTTTTTTCAACAAGAACCTTTATATAACTTTTTTTAAATTTAACGTGTTCTATTTCAATATAAACACGAACCATTACATAACCCTTTTTAACTTTAATCTTGAAAGTTTCTGTTGTCAAAAAAACCAAGATTACAAAATTACGTTGAAATTCAATTGATTAGATTACTGAATCTTTTAAAAGTATTACACAATCGTCTATGTTTGGAAAAGATTTGAATTTTTTGATTTTTTTTATTTTTAAATCTACATGTACTAAATTTGGATTAAATGTTTGTATACATATTTATTAGGGTATTTTCAAGTAATCGGGAGAAAATATAGTCAGCTGAATAATATAATTTAATTAAAATTCAATCCATTAATATTAAAATACTAATAAAATGATTTTAAAATTTAAATTATAAATAATAAATTAAGAACTATATACCCGCCCGTGCTTCGCACGGGTTAAAAGCTAGTATATATATATAAAACAAATGAGTATTTTGGAAGGGAGAATATTTGATTTATGTTGTAAATCTTGTAATATACACAACGATATAAAGTATAAAGATGATAGAAGAAGTAGAGAGAAAGTAGTTGTATTTCAGAATATTTCAGAATAGAATTCATTTCAACTGAACCACCTATTTATAGAGGTTGGTTGGTGAATCTTCTTGACTAAGCTTTTGACAATCACTTATTATATTATTTTATAACACTCCCCCTTGATTGTCAAATGCGAGTTATCATAGAGATTGACTGTCTCGTTAAAACCTTGCAAGGAAAAACCCAGTGGGATAAAAACCTTGTCGAAGGAAAAAGAGTACAGTCTCCCCCTGAATAAAATCACTCACATTCTAACATTCTGATCTAGCAGACTCCTTAATCTTCGCATACCCATATTACTTCGTAACTTCTCAAATGTTGATGTTGGTAATGACTTTGTAAGTATATCCGCCAGGTTATCGCATGAACGAACTTGTTGCACATCAATATCACCATTTTCTTGAAGCTCATGAGTATAGAAAAACTTTGGCAATATGTGTTTTGTTCGGTCTCCTTTAATATATCCTTCCTTCAGTTGTTTAATGCATGCTGAGTTGTCCTCGAATAAAACTGTAGGGCTGTTTGAAATACTTGATAATCCACATGATTCTCTAATATGTTGAATGACAGACCTTAGCCAAATACATTCTCTACTTGATTCATGAATTGCTAGTAACTCTGCGTGGTTTGATGAAGTTGCAGCCATAGTCTGCTTTGTAGATTTCCAAGAGATAGCAGTACCACAATATGTAAATAGGTAACCTGTTTGTGATCGCCCAAAGTGAGGATCTGACATGTATCCAGCATCTGCATATCCAACTAGCTGTGATCTTGAATTGTTGGGGAAGAATAGCCCAAGATCAATTGTTCCACGTAAATATCTAAATATATGTTTGATCCCATCCCAATGCCTTTTAGTTGGGTTAGAACTAAATCTTGCCAACAGGTTCACAGCAAACGCAATATCAGGTCTCGTATTATTCGCAAGATACATAAGAGCTCCAATTGCACTAAGGTAGGGAATTTCAGGTCTGAGTGCATCTTCATCCTGTTTTCTAGGACGGAAGGGATCTTTTTCAACCTCAAGAGAACGAACAACCATTGGCGTGGTTAGTGGATGAGCTTTGTCCATGTAGAACCGATCAAGAATCTTTCCAGTGTAGTTTGATTGATGAACAAATATGCCTGAGGATAAGTGTTCCACTTGTATACCTAAACAAAATTTTGTCTTTCCAAGATCTTTCATTTCAAACTCATTTTTCAAATAGTTAGTAGCATTAGTAATATCTTCAGAAGTACCAACAATATTCAAATCATCCACATATACAGCAATAATAACAAAACCAGTTTGTGAACGTTTAATGAAAACACAAGGACATACCTGGTTATTGACATATCCATCATTCAATAGGTATTCACTAAGCCTGTTGTACCACATACGACCAGACTGTCTCAAACCATATAATGATCATTGTAATTTAACAGAATATAAATGACGAGGCTTAGTGTCCTCTATTCTTAATCCTTCAGGGATTTTCATATAAATATCACTATCAAGTGATCCATATAGGTATGCTGTTACAACATCCATCAGACGTGTTTCCAGTTTTTCCATACAAGCCATACCTATTAGAAAACGAAAAGTAACTCCATCCATTACAGGAGAGTATGTTTCCTGGTAATCAAATCCAGGCCTTTGAGAGAATCCCTGGGCCACTAGCCGGGCTTTATATCTCACAATTTCATTTCTCTCATTTCGTTTTCGTACAAATACCCATCTGTTCCCAACTGGAACTACACCATCTGGTGTTCGGACTGCAGGTCCAAATACATTTCTCTTGCGCAATGATTGCAATTCTTCCTGGATTGCAATTTTCCATTTTGGCCAATCATCTCTTTGTCGACATTCTTCCACACTTTGTGGTTCAGGATCGGAATTCATAATAACATCAAATGCCACGGAAAAAGCATACACATCATCAATTTCAGTACTTTCACGATCCAGTAATTTTCCGTTATGTACATAACTCATTGAGATCTCATAATTCTCAGGTACCTTTGCTTCTATGAAAGCATTTGCCACTTCTGGGGCATGTGCCACTTCTGGGGCAATTTCCTCTTCAGGAGGATTTGTTACAGCCACTTCAGGGGCTTGAACCTCTTTAGGAGGTAATACCACTTCTGGGGTATTTTCTAAAACTTTTGCCTCTTCTGGGGCAACTCTAATCAATTTCCGTTTTCGTGGTACAATATCTTTTGCACCAATAGGTCTACCACGCTTTTGGCGTGGCTTTGATTCACCAATCAATTCCTCTGAAATTGATTTATTACCAGGAATTTCAATCCTGGCCGGAGCATTAACAGCAGGTATATATGATTTCACAATATTTCTAGAATCATTAAAAGCATCTGGCATTTGATTAGCAATATTTTGCATATGTATAATTCTTTGAACCTCAGATTCACATTGTTTGGTACGTGGATCAATAGCATTTAATCCTGAGGCATTCCACGATATTTCTGAGTTCAATTTATGCAAAACATTATCTCCCCCTAATGTAGGGAACATAGATTCATCAAAATGACAATCAGCATACCGAGCAGTAAAAACATCACCAGTTAATGGTTCCAGATACCTTATAATAGACGGGGAATCAAAACCAACATATATACCGATTCTCCTTTGAGGTCCCATTTTAGTTCTTTGTGGTGGTGATATAGGAACATATACAGCACAACCAAAAACTTTTAAATGAGAGATATTGGGTACTTGACCGTGAACTAATTCTTGAGGGGATTGTTTATGATAAGCAGAAGGCCTTATCCTAATTATACTTGCAGCATGAAGTATTGCATGACCCCAAACAGATATAGGTAGCTTCGCTCTTAGTAGTAAGGGACGAGCAATAAGTTGAAGTCTTTTGATTAGGGATTCTGCTAAACCATTTTGTGTATGTACGTGAGCTACCGGGTGTTCGACTGAGATTCCTACTGACATACAATAATCATTAAAGGTAGCAGATGTAAATTCAGCAGCATTATCTAGTCGGATTGATTTAATGGGATGATCAGGAAATTGAGCTCGCAGTTTAATTATTTGGGAAAGTAATTTGGCAAAGGCTGTATTACGGGTTGCAAGTAGACATACATGGGACCATCTAGTTGACGCATCAATTAAAACCATAAAGTACCTAAATGGGCCAGAAGATGGATGAATAGGCCCACAAATGTCACCTTGAATTCTTTCTAAGAATTTTGGGGACTCAGTTTGAAGCTTAACAGGGGATGGTCGGACAATCAGTTTTCCTAAAGAACATGCTGAACAAGGAAGTTCATCTCTGGGTATAACTGTTTGATTTTTAAGAGGGTGTCCTATAGAGTTTTCGATAATACGGCGCATCATAGATATTCCTGGATGACCAAGCCTTTCGTGCCAGAGGGAAAGTAGTTTTGGGTCTGTAACTTTGGGGATGTTGACACTATGGGTTTCAATAACTCTTATTCTTGTAACATATAATCCTGAAGAAACTGAGTGAAACTTTTCTAAGACCCTTTTATTGTCAACGGTGTTTGAGGTGATGAGAAGATATTCTTTTTCATTCTCATTAGTAGTTTCAACGTGAAACCCATTAAGACGAATATCTTTAAAACTCAGTAGATTTCTAGTTGACTTGCTAGAGTATAGAGCATCTTGTATATGTATATGTGTCTTATTTGGTAGAATAAAACTAGCTTCCCCAAAACCTTCTATTATATTTGATGTACCCGATACCGTCCAGACATGTGAATTGGTTTTAGTCAATTGTGAGAAGTATTTCTGACTCTGTAAAATAGTGTGTGTGGTTGCGCTGTCAACAATGCATGTATCTTCCATCTCTATACATATATAAATGAAAAACATCTTCATTAAAAACACAACGAGTACATAGGATAACAACATAAAACAAATACATAAAAACGAGTACATGAAGGAAATACATAAAGTAAGACAATACATATGAAGACTAGTCGTCTAAACCATAATAAAGGTTAGCACCAGTATCTATTTCATTTGAGGCCTTGTTGACTGGTTCTTTAACTAGATTATAATTAGCAAAGTTTGTTTCCACTCTCTTTCCAGTATTCTTTTTGAATGACTCGTAGAGATCAACAAGATGTTTGGGTGTACGACAAGTACGTTGCCAGTGTCCCTCAGTTCCGCACCTATGACATATGTCTCGTTTCTCTCCTTCTTGGGGTGCCTTTCCTTTATTTGGCACTTCACGTTGGCACTTGTTGTAACCATCACGTTGCCACTTCTGGTGGCCAGAGTTGTAACCATCTCGTTGCCACTTCAGGTGACCAGAATGATATTGATTGCGAAACCGACCACGGAAATTTCCACGTCCACGGTTTCGTCCATAACCTCGTCCTCCTCTATGCCCTTTCCCACGTTCATTCTTCAGGAATGACATGTTGTGTACTTCAGGTAACTGGGCAGAGCCTGTGGGACGTATCTGATGGTTTTTTAATAGCAACTCATTATTCTTTTCAGCCACAAGAAGGAGAGATATCAGCTCACCATATTTCTGAAAATTCCGCTCCCTATATTGTTGAGCTAGGATCATAGTGTTGGGGTGAAAGGTTGAGAGGGTCTTTTCAATCATTTCAGCATTGGTAATATTTTCACCACATAAAATTAATTTTGAGCTTATCTTGAAAAGAGCTGAATTATATTCAGCTACAGATTTAAAATCCTGTAGCCTCAAATTAATCCAGTCATATCGGGCGGATGGCAAGTGAACAAGTTTCTGGTGATCAAATCTATCTTTAAGATTATTCCAAAGGGTGAGTGGATTTTTGATAGTGAGGTATTCAGATTTTAGGTCTTCGTGGATGTGATGTCTAAGAAAGATAATTGCTTTCGCATTTTGTTCAACGGTTGGGATTTTTTCTGGGTCAATAGTATCTTTTAGGCCATTAGCACTAAGGTTTAATTCCGCATCAAGGACCCATGATAGATAATTATTTCCAGAGACATCCAAGGCAACGAACTCTAATTTTGCAAGATTCGTCATTCTGAATTTTCAACATAAATGTTTAATATATGATATAATAATATAACATGCTGGTGAACAAATAATTAATCATGTGTCACATAATAAAATTTGTAGTGCATATATTACAATTAAGCGACATGAATCTTTAACTTTAAACAATAATATACACATGCTCAAAAACTATAATAATAAAGGAGATGTTAATAACAAAACGAGATATAGTTCGAACGTACCTTCTTCGTCGAAATAGATTTTGGATAATAACTTGCACACCTTTATTGAAACAAAGCTCGGGCAGAGACTCGTGCTTATAACATGTTGTAAATCTTGTAATATACACAACGATATAAAGTATAAAGATGATAGAAGAAGTAGAGAGAAAGTAGTTGTATTTCAGAATATTTCAGAATAGAATTCATTTCAACTGAACCACCTATTTATAGAGGTTGGTTGGTGAATCTTCTTGACTAAGCTTTTGACAATCACTTATTATATTATTTTATAACAATTTAGTGTTTTTCAGTTTTCACATGTCTGCCTAAATTTTCACTCTTCCTTCAAATCTCGAGGCTCACTCCTATCACTCCATGCAAAAACAAGTAAACATTCAAAAATCAACGGCCACGAGTCGCGCTCATCCAATCCCACCCACCTCCATGTCACTGATCCGGGTCACTCACATCCACAACCGTAGATCCATTCCCCCAATCCAACAGCCCACATTCACCTCAACTTCAATATAAACACCCGACTCTCACACTTCACATCACACTCTAACACTCACACATACTAAAACACAGACACTTTTCACTCACACATTTTTCACACACAAAAGCCAAAGCAATGGCACGAACAAAGCAAACTGCTAGCAAATTCACCGAGATTTTGTTAACCGAGACCGAATTTATAACTCTTCTTGTTCAGCTGTAACATATATTTGCATGGTTTCGGTTATTTTGTTAAAAGAATTTGTATATATATATATATGAATGCTTGTTGGCTTTTAAATTATGTCGTACTGAATTTTAATGGGTATGATTCTTGATTTTGGGTTTGAAATTGACTATTGTATGTGCATTGTTGGTTTGGTAAAATAACAGGGGTATGGTATAGTTTACAATGTAATTAAATACTGCATTTTTTTGAAATTTTCTCCCCAGGAAACCGACCAAATTTGCTCATTACCGACCAAGAAATGTAAAAAAGAACCTAGAAAACCGACCAGATATATACATTTCTGACCAAATTCATATCCTAAAACCCAGAAAATTCATATCCATTGGTGGTCGGTTTTAGCCCAGAAGCTCCCAGAAATGGACACTGTAATTATTTCCGACCAACTCATTTCCGACCACTGTGTGGTCGGTTTTAGCCCAGAAGCTCCTCCAATGGACCCTGAAAAGGCATTTCCGACCGACTCATTTCCGACCACTATGTGGTCGATTTTACAACTGGGCCCCACAGCTGAGCCCCGAACTTCTTTACCGACCAACACATTTCCAAACGTCATTGGTCGGTTTTGAGACAATCCACGTGTATGACACGTCAACGGTGGGCCAGATTTATCTAATACAATCCACGTGTATAATGACATGGCAACACATTTCCGACCAAAAAATTTGGTCGGTTATATTCCTCATTTCGGACCGATAAGTCATTCCCGACTCAGTTTAAAGGGACCGACATGGTTGGTCGGTCGGTGGTCGGAAATGACCTCAAAACCGACCGATTTTGTTCATTTCCGACCGATTTTGGCGGTCGGAAATGCCCGCTTTTCTTGTAGTGTATCTCAAAAGAAGTGTGTTGCCTTACCTTCTTGTGAATCTGAATTTATGGCAGCCACTGTTGCAGCATGCCAATTAAGGAATTTGGTTAAGAAATTTGTTAATGAATATATGTTGGTCCGAGTTCGGTGTTAATTTATGTTGATAACAAATATTCCAACAATGTTCCTTAAGTCAGCTTCTTAAGGAATTTGGTAAAGAAATTTGGTTAACATATATTCCAACATATATTGCTTAACACAAATATATGTTGTTAAAAAATAACTAGTATATGTTGGTCCAAGTTCGATGGTAATTTATGTTGATAACAAGTCAGCTATAAAGTAATTGACGAAGAACCCTGTATTATAGGGTCGTAGTAAGCACATTCATATATGTTTTCATTTCATCAAATATTGTACGGAGAGACGTGAAATTGTTGTGTGCCAAAGAGAACAGAAAGTAGTGAGTTTGAGGAAATGTGAAAGTTGCTGGGGTATAGATTTTAAGTTGAAGAAGTTTGGATAAAGGAAAAGATTTTTGGATTCTTAATTATTAGTTGTATCATTTTTTATTTTAGTTAATCCAAACTAGAAAAAAAAGAAATATGTTGTTATCAGTGTTTAGTAACAGTAGGGAGACTCAAGCTTGTTCTCTTGATATTCTCTCTGTTTTGTTTGTTATCTTGTTAGAATTTGTTCTTCTAACAGTATTTTTATATTATATATTATATAACACTAAGAGCAACTCCAAGGGATGCTCTTTAAAAATTTAGAAGCCTGCTCTCTTTTCTTTGTTTTAAAGAGCATCTAGTAGCACTTAATTTATATTTATGAATATAATATTATTTCCCTCTAACTTTTCACTCTACTTTTTACTTTCTTTTATATTTACTTTCCCTCCCTTCCTTTTAAGAACATAACCGGACGATCCATTTTCTTTCATTCAAAATGAATTTATTTTGAACTTCAAACCACTAAATCAATATGAAACACATAATCTATCCCATGATTACTGTATATCACAACTTTCTGCTGATGAAGGCCAGGATCTCCAATCTCAGGTTTTAGTAAGTATACATGTCTCATTGAACACACAGAGATGTAATTAAAAGTTCCTCACAAAAAATAATAATTGAAATTTATTTAAATAAACAATTTTAAATTATTTTAAATTATCTTTAAAACTCAAAAGATTTCTTTTTGATCGGGTGGAAAACATTGCATTTTCGATCAATAAACATGTACCATTAGGTAGCATTATACTTGCTCTCCCGGAGCCTTCAATTATATCTGATGCACCCGATATTGTATTGACATTAGCTTTTGCTAATGTTAGATGCGAAAAAAATGCTTTATTTTTCAAAATTGTATGTGTTGTTATACTATCCTCCAAACAAAATGATTCTTCATCTTTCATGTCACATAATGAGAGGCTACTGGCCATATTTCTTCAAAAGAAAATATAAAAATATTTTAGAAAATATAATATGTTAAATAATTTAAACAGGAGGATATTTCAAAATATATACTCAAGCAATCATTTTGGAGTTCGAACATAAATATTTTTATTATATTCAAGAAGCAAAGCAAGGGTTTAGATATATGACTTAATTATCACCATCACCAAATTTGGCCATCTCCACATTCCCATCTTCAAAGAATTTACTTATTTCCATGTTAATGAGGTCAGAAGGATCGATTGGATCCCCACCACCAAGATGTGGCTCAAGATGGGTTACAAGTACTTTCAACCCTTTGAGACATCGTATTTTCCTTTGGTTTCTCCTCATTTTTCCTCCACTTGTGGTGGTGAACATTTCTTTTAAAATTGGAGAAACAGTGGTGATCATGACCTCGACCATGCCCAAAACCAAGACCACGGGCATGTCCATATCCACGTCCAAAAATCTTATTTTTTTTATAATCATGAGTAGACACAACATTCACTTCAGGAAATGGTATTGAACAAATTGGACGTGCTTGATGCTTTTTATCAAAAGTTCATTATTTTGTTTAGTAAGAGTAAGCAAGACAGAAATCAAATCAGAATATTTCGTGAATCCACGTTCTTTCCAAATAATTGAGATGTAATTTTAAACATGCCAGACTTATACTCGCTCGCACTTTTATAATCTTGCAATCACAAGTGTAGCAAATTAATCATAGCGAGCTTTAGAAAGTATCACCGTTTTATGGTGTTCATATCTTTCTTTGATATCCTTCCGAAGAGTTGATGGATCTTCAATAATCAAATATTTAGTTTTCAACCTTTCACCAAGGTGATGGCGAAGAAATATCATGGTCTCTGTCTTATCTTGTTCGAAGGCCTTATTTCCCTATTTTATTGTGTCACCAAGGCTCATAGCACTTAGATGGATTTCCGCATCCAAAAATTCATGTCAAATAATATTTTTTCGGTGACATCAAGTACATTGAACTCAAGCTTTGTAAGATTTGATATTCTCACTAAAATATTATTTTAATTAATATCAACTTGTAAAATAAATATATAACTGTAAAAGTAAATCAAAATTACTGAAAGGCATATGTTAAGCCTATTTGTATTTAAGAGTATCAACTCAACTCTGATAAGAAAGAAAGTAAATAGCAAGCACTATTGAAGGAATCCGTACGAAGAACGTCAAGTGATTTATTAAAATCATATGTCTGAAGAATTTCAGGATGCTGCTGCACACCACTGAAAGAAGTTCATTAATATGTTCAAGCCTCGGTGTACAAATAATATTTTCTAGCACGTCCAGAAGTCGAGAAGGTATAAAGTTTTAAATCTTTATTTATTCAGAAGATTCCAAACTATTTCTACTTATGAAGAAGAACTACGTAGACAAAGACTCGACGAACAAGCCACTTCTCAAATGTTTAATTGATGAAGAATATTTGATTCAGCTAGATGCAGATGAACCAGACAGTACATTTGTATGTGAGCTACTCAGATTATGTTACATATTTGATGATGTCACAGGTATCTAACTTGTTTAGTGTGCAGAAGCAAATATCAGAGTTTAGCTGGAAATCAGAGTTTAACGACTGCCAGCTGGATCAGAGTTTAAGCAATGATCAGAGTTTGCAGGCGGCTGATTTTCAGGAGCATATCTGACTAAGTAAGGAAGATAAAGATCAAGAGAGATTGTGTAGATCAGGACAGCAGAAGGATAGTTACTGATTAGATTATTTTAGGAAGCAGATAATTATAAATCAATCAGTAGATATCATGTAACTGTGTATATAAACACAGCTTAGGGTTTACTCTAGAGGAGTTAACAATTGAATATCATTCGTGTAACCTAGCAGCTCTTAGTGATAAAATATAAATCACTAAGAGATTATTTGTAAGCTACTGTGAATTGTGAATAAGAGATTAGTTGATTTATTCTCTTATACTTGTGTTTTGTCTTTGACTGTGTTCACTATATTATCCTATATAGTGAGTTTATTCGGCCTAACAAGTGGTATCAGAGCCAGCTCTGTTGATATACCTACAGTGAGATCTTAATCACACAGTCATGTCTGAGAAATCACAAAACAGTAGATATGAGTCACTTAGGGTTCCGGTCCTCAGGGCATCTGAATATTCTGTCTGGAGAGTAAGAATGATCATGTTTCTGGAATCAACAGATCCAGAATATCTAGATAGGATTTATGATGGTCCACACATGCCAACAAAGCTTTCTGTTGCAGTGGGAGATGAACCCCAGAAGATGGTCCCTAAAGAAAAGAAGGACTATACTCCAGAGGACATCTCATCAATTAGTAAGGATGCAAAGGTGAAGCATCTGTTGCATAGTGCTCTAGACAATGCCATGTCTAACAGGGTAATTGGATGCAAAAATGCAAAGGAGATATGGGATGCTTTGGAAGTCAGATGTCAAGGAACCAAAGCCATCAAAAAGAACAGAAGAATCATACTTACTCAAGAGTATGAACACTTTGATTCAAAATCTGGTGAATCACTGACTGATCTTTATGACAGGTTTGTCAAGCTGCTGAATGACTTGTCTCTTGTGGATAAAGAATATGATTTGGAAGATTCAAATCTCAAGTTTCTACTTGCTCTTCCTGAAAAGTGGGATTTGAAGGTAACCACTATAAGAGACAACCATGACCTTGAAGAGATGTCTCTGGATGACATCTTTGGAAGGTTGAAAACTCATGAACTTGAAATGGAGCAAAGAAGCAAACGACATGGTGGCAAACCCAAACCAGTTGCTCTAAAAGTTCAAGAAGAAACAGTTGTGAAAAGCAAGGGAAAAGCTCATGTCAAAAAGTCTGATACTGAGTCATCAAACTCTGATGATGACTCAGACTCTGATATATCTTCAGACTCTGATGACAGTGATACTGAGATGATGCAGCTGGCAGCACTGATGGTAAAAAGCTTCAAGAAGATGGCTTACAAGAACTTCAACAAAGGGAAGAAGTTCTCAAGGAAAGACAGAAACTCTGATAGGAAGGTCTTCAAAAGGAATGAAGGCAAAGAAGAAAATTCTGGAAAATCTGATAAGTCTAAATACACCTGCTTCAATTGTGGAGAGAAAGGCCATTTTGCAACTGAGTGTAAGAAAGCTAAGAAAGAAAAGGAACAGGCCTTTATCACAAAGAAAGGAAGCTGGGCAGACTCATCAGAATCAGAGGAAGAAGTCAACTATGCCTTGATGGCAAACATGGACAACAACACTGAGACTGTTGAAACTAAGGTACCTCATTCCACTCTTGCTTTTGATACTGAAGATATAACTGAGTTAAGATTGTTTCTTAAAACTCTGCATGTTAGTTATAGAGATCAGACTTTAGAAAATGAAAGACTAAAATCTGAGAACTTAGATGTCAAGAAAAGGAATGATTATCTTGAAAAGGAACTAGTTCTAATGCTAGAAGTTCAGAAGGAAAGAGATGACTCTATCTTTGTTAAAAATGAACTCTTAAAGAAAAATGCTTCTCTTGAATCAGAACTTGTTAAGGAAAGAGAGATAATCAGAACTTGGACTAACTCAGGTAAGACTACTCAGAATATCTTAGAAAGTGGAAACTGGAAGAAAGGGTTAGGTTACTCTGATAAAAATGAAGCTGAGTCATATAAACAAGAAACCATTAAAATTGAAAAACCTAGGGTAGCTCCAGTAAGATTTGTTGCAGAATCAAAGACTCAGGACAAATCAAAGACTGATATACCTAAACAGGTTAACATTGGGTTGATGACTCAGAAACAGCTTAAGCATAAGCTCAAGGAGGTTAAGAAAGAAAACAGGATTAAGGAACCTAAGAAAAATAGGAATGGAAAGGTTGGAATAAACAAAAGCAACTGTTATATGCCTATTCCAAATGCTCCTAGGAAAACTTGTCATAATTGTGGTAATCCTAATCATCTTGCTTCTTTTTGCAGGAAAAATAAGGATATAAATGCTATGTCTCCAAAATCAGAAGTTAAGACTAGGAATACTAGATTTAGACCAGAAAATCCTTGTTTTCATTGTGGTAGTTTATGGCATTCCATTTACACTTGTAAGGAATACCATAGTTTATATTATGATTATTATGAATTGAAACCTTCTTTGAAGAAAAAGATTGATTCACCTAGTTCAACATCTGTTAAAAAGTCTGTTAGCACAAACTCTGATTTAAACTCTGATAAATCTTCCGCTGCTAGTGTTAACAAACTTAACAAGAACAAAGGATCCAAGCAAGTCTGGGTCCTTAAAACTAATCATTAGTTGTGTATATGATTGCAGGGCAACAGGAAGAACATCCTAGTTCTGGACAGTGGATGCTCAGGGCATATGACAGGAAATAAAGCCCTGCTATCAGACTTTGTAGAGAAGGCTGGCCCAAATGTTTCTTATGGAGATGGCAACATAGGGAAAACTTTGGGATATGGCAATATCAATCTTGGAAATGTCATCATTCAATCTGTAGCTCTGGTCTCAGGACTTAAGCACAATCTGCTGAGCATAAGTCAAATCTGTGACAGAGGATATCATGTTGATTTCCTGGAGGAACACTGTGAGGTTATCAGTAAAACCACTGGAAAAGTTGTTCTAAAAGGATATAGACATGGGAACATCTATGAAGCCCAGCTATCTTTAATCTCTGAAAGCTCTGCAATCTGTCTACTTGGCAGAGCCAGTATTGAAGAAAGCTGGAACTGGCACAAGAAATTATCTCACCTGAACTTCAATAATATAAATGAGCTTGTGAAGAAAGATCTTGTGAAAGGACTTCCAAAATCAGTTTTTACACCAGATGGACTCTGTGATTCCTGTTAGAAAGCAAAACAGAGGAAGTCTTAATTTAACAGTAAAACTGAGTCCTCAATTCTTGAGCCATATCATCTGCTTCATGTTGATCTTTTTGGACCAGTAAATATAATGTCCATTGCAAAGAAGAGATGTACTCTGGTCATTGTTGATGAATTTACCAGATATACATGGGTATATTTTCTACACAGCAAGGATGAGACACCATCTTTACTGATTGAGCATGTCAGACAGCTGAACAAAATCTCTAAAGATGCAGTAAAGATCATCAGAAGTGATAATGGCACTGAGTTCAAGAATTTTAAAATGGAGGAGTTCTGTAAAGAAAATGGCATTAAACAGGAATTTTCAGCACCTGGAACACCTCAACAAAATGGTGTTGTAGAAAGGAAGAACAGAACTCTGATTGAAGCTGCTAGAACCATGTTGGAGGAAGCAAAGTTACCAACCTACTTCTGGGCTGAAGCTGTGCAATCTGCTTGTTTCACACAGAATGCAACTCTGATTAACAAGCATGGAAAAACTCCATTTGAAATGGTCAAAGGCAGAAAACCAAATCTCAAATACTTCCATATTTTTGGATGTAAATGTTTTGTTCAGAAAAATCATCCTGAACAGCTAACCAAATTTGATTTAAAAGCTGATGAAGGAATTTTTTTTGGTTATCCTTTATCAACAAAAGCCTTCAGAGTCTACAATCTGAGAACAAGGGTAATCATGGAATCCATTCATGTGTCCTTTGATGATAAGAAAATTACTGGAATGGAAGATTTTGAAGATCATGAGCAACTGAGATTTGAAGATGAAGATGCATTCTCTGATTCCATAAACTCTGACTCTGAGACAACATCAGAACATGTCACTTCAACTCATCAACCTCAAGCACATGTTGAGGGGGAGCACTTTCAAAATGAAAATCTGGATGAAAATGTTGCAGACTCGGCAGAAAACTCAAACTCTGATTCTGACTCCTCAAACTCTGATCATTCTGCATCAGAGAATCATGAGAACACATCTTCAGGGGGAGCATCGGAAACTCAGAATGCTCATGGAGATAGCATGAATAATGGGGGAGAGGCATCAGAAAATCAAAATGATACTGGCATGGATCATGGGGGAGGATCTAGTTCCAGAAATCAACTGCCACATGAAAGGAAATGGACAAAGTCTCATACACCAGATCTGATTATTGGAGATCCAGATGCTGGGATACAGACCAGAATTGCAACAGCAAATGAGTGTTTATTCCATTCCTTCCTATCGCAGACAGAACCAAAGAAAGTGGAAGAAGCTTTAAAGGATGCAGACTGGGTAACAGCAATGCAGGAGGAGTTAAATGAATTTGAGAGAAATAAAGTCTGGACACTTGTACCAAGACCAAAGAACAGATCAATAGTTGGTACTAAGTGGGTTTTCAGAAACAAAACAGACAGTGATGGTGTAATCACAAGAAATAAAGCCAGACTGGTAGCTAAGGGATATTCTCAACAAGAAGGAATTGACTATGATGAGACCTTTGCCCCAGTTGCCAGATTGGAAGCAATCAGAATCTTCTTGGCTTATGCAGCACACAAGAAATTCAAAGTTTTTCAGATGGATGTAAAGAGTGCTTTTCTCAATGGGGAACTGGAGGAAGAAGTATATGTTGAACAACCTCCAGGATTTGTGGACACAAAATTTCCAGATCATGTCTACAGATTGGATAAAGCACTGTATGGACTAAAGCAAGCACCAAGAGCATGGTATGAAACTCTGGCTCAATTTCTTTTAGACAGTGGTTTCAACAGAGGTACAATTGATAAAACTTTATTTTATCTCAACCATGGTAATGATCTGCTATTAGTTCAAGTATATGTAGATGATATCATTTTTGGGTCTACTAATCCTAAACTCTGTGAGAGATTCTCAAAGCTTATGCAGTCCAGATATCAAATGAGCATGATGGGAGAAATGAGCTATTTTTTGGGACTTCAAGTCAAACAGACTGATGAGGGTATTTTCATTAATCAGTCTAAATATACAAGGAACCTGCTAAAGAAATTTGGCATGCAGGATAGCTCAGCTGCTACCACTCCAATGGCAACAGCCACTAAGTTAGATAAAGATACTGGATCACCAGTAGAAATTACTAACTACAGAGGTATGATAGGCTCATTGTTATATCTGACTGCTAGTAGACCTGATATCATGTTTGCAACCTGTCTCTGTGCAAGATTTCAAGCAGATCCAAGAGAACCACACCTTGTAGCAGTCAAAAGGATTTTCCAATATCTCAAAGGAACAGTTGAGATGGGACTCTGGTATCCCAGAGAATCAGACTTTACACTGATTGGTTACTCTGATGCAGATTTTGCAGGATGCAAAATAGACAGAAAAAGTACAAGTGGGAGCTGTCAATTTCTAGGAGGAAGATTAGTTTCTTGGTTCAGTAAGAAACAAAAATCCATCTCCACATCCACTGCAGAAGCAGAGTATATTGCTGCAGGAAGCTGCTGTGCTCACATTTTATGGATGAAGAATCAACTAATGGACTATGGGTTAACTCTGACTCAAATTCCTATTTATTGCGATAACCAAAGTGCTATTGCTATGACAGGAAATCCAGTACAGCATTCCATGACCAAGCATACCAGCATAAGGTATCATTTTATCAGAGAACATGTGATGGAAGGAACAGTAGAGCTTCACTTTGTTCCAACAGATCAGCAGTTGGCAGATATCTTCACTAAACCTCTGGCTGAAGCAACATTTACAAGGCTTGTAAACGAATTAGGGATGATCTCTGGTCCTCTCTAAACTCTGATACATTGCATGATATTATATCTGTTAGTATTTGTTGTTATAAACCTGATCTACAACTGCATCTGTTATTCTCTGATCCAAACTCTGATTTGATAAACTCTGATATTTAAACTCTGACCCGACGAACTCTGATGACTTGAATTTTTCATGATGAAAGATACTCCTGTGAAGAATATGTTGCAAATACCTGAATTAAGTCATAAACATCCTAAAGTCTGATTTTTGTGATATTACAGCTGTGGAAACCTTTGACACACAACACATGATTTAATTTGTTACCTAGACTGTCTTACTTCTTAAATATTAGACATGTACTCAGTAAAGAACTTGTTTTACTCCCCTTATGAGCTAAGAGTTAATTAGTTTCAGTTATGGATCCTCAAGATATTTCTTCTCAGAAAAGGAAAAACAAAAGAAAACAAAACAAAACAAAAGAAAATAATCTCAGGTACTCCTTTGAGATCTTAGAAAATTTGTGAAAGGAAAGATCCAAGTGCACTGCTGGTATTAAGCAAATGCATCAAAAATTAAAATAATTTTTTTGGGGACTTTTCACATTCTCTGATTACTGGAGAAATACTCTGAGAAAACAAAAGTCTGATAAAGGTTATGACTCACTTACCATGAGGAGTTTCCTTTCAAAAGACATGTGTGATTCAAAAGAGAAGAAATAGTATACTCTGATCCATATTATGAGAAACTCGGCTTATGAGATGATTAAAACATTTTCTGGTTATCTGATTCTTTCTAATATTATTTAAGAAATTTGACAATCTCGGTGACACTAGAATATTCATGTTAACACACACCTCACTCCACTTCTGTGATTAACAATTTTTGACTTCGAGTAATTTTTGACTGAAGTTAAATAAATATTTTCAAACTCTGAGGGGCAAGTGTCGTTTAGACCTTGAATATCTATCTCTCATTATTACAAGATTCTATGATCACTCTTTGGATTGTCATATTATATGTCATTTATTTAAACTCTGGTTAGTGGTCAGCTTCTGATCAAAATCAGAGTTAAAATAAATAATTCTTTGGTCAAGAAAATATTAGTCTTTATTATCAAACGGTATAAAATCCATTTGAATTCCTGAGTGGAGAAAAACACGGTGCATAATTGTGTTTTTTTCGGAAATTGGTGCACAGTAATACATGCTTACACTCCACTATCACGCTTGTCATAATTACACTCCACTACCGCTTACTCTGACCACTGTGCATCTGCCACGTGCCCCACTAACACAGAGATCAGAATTTCGTGTATACACTCATATATATATCGATTTTGAATTTTTAACTCTTCACTTTTCACACACGATTTTCACTCTATCTCTCTCTCAAACCCTCTTCTCATTTTCTCTCCAACATTTTGTCAAACAACGTAACTGCATTACCTCAAACTCTCATTTTCTTTTCAGAAATCATGTCGACAACTGCTTTCGAGTTCGATGGAGCAAAGTTTGTCACCAACAACTACTCAGCCATTCTGGATAACGATGAAGCCCCCAAAGAGTTTCATCTTATTCAAGATTTCTTGGCTCACAGTGAGCTGATGTATGCTCTGACCCAGCCAGAGCTAATCTCTCCTTCTCAGGTTCTCACCTTCTGGAGGACAGCAAATTACGATGATGGAGGTGAAAATGGTTCTCCATCTCTCACCTGCGATTATGAGGGCCAAGAGTATGTTGTCTCACCAGCGACTGTTAGGAAGGCTCTTCATCTTCCTGAAGAGAAGAAGTATGATGCTTCAGTACCCACTCAGACTTTGCGAGACATGATGATTTTTCTTGGGTATTCTGCTAGCACAGACAAGATGGGGGAACTTAAGCGTCCACACCTCTGCAAGGAGTGGAGCTTTTTCTATGACTGCATAACCAGGGCTTTTGGTAACAAGTGCAGCAATTTTGATGCCATTCCCATCTTCAGTCAGCAGATCGGGTATTCTCTGATCCATAATCTCAAATTTGATATTGCCTCATCTATCTTGAGATTTATTGGTGATAGGAGAAATGAAAATATGAATATTGTCTATTATGCAAGATTTTGTCAGCTTATATTTTCTTACTGCTTCCCTGATGTGCCTATTCCTGAAAATGGAAATGAACTCCCATTTAAGATCACCAAAAGAGCTTTTACTGATCTGATTAAGAAAGATAGTAAGAAGACCAATGTACCTGTATTTGCTATTCCTGTGACTGTACAGGATAAGCTGAAAGTAGCTCTACCTGACAAGTATGAAGCTTTATTCTCTGATGAGAATATCCCACAGCCTCCATCTCCTGCTCATGAACCAGTTGCAAAATCTGACCCCAAACCAACCTCTGGTTCTTCCCAACAAGGACCAGTTGAAAAATCTTCACCAAAAAGGATACTCAGATCCACCAAATCCCCAACCAAACCCTCACCTCCTCCCAGAAAAAGAAGATTTCTACAGAAAATTTCAGACTCTGAATCAGATGAAGAAATTCCTCCTCCTCCACCAGCAAAGAAACTGAGAAAGAAAATCAAGCCAACCACTATTACTGATCTGACTGTGGAGCCACCTCAGTCAGAGGATCCTGAACAAGCCTTGATTCCATTCTCTGATCACTCTGCAGAGCCAATATTGATTGAACCTCTTTCTGCAATGCCACTTGACACAACTGCAGCTGACAAACAAATGTCAGAGTCAACCTATGATCACAATGATCAGACAGAGGGAACCAAGTCTGTTGAAGAAAGAGTTGCAGCTGATACTGATATATCAGAAAGACCCTCTGATGCTCCAAGCAAATCAGAGGATGCACAGATAGAAATGGTCCTCCAGCTAATTCAGGATTCTCTGGTTCAACCTGAAGATATTGTTGCAGCTCCTGCTCAGGAGATTCACATGGCTGAAAACTCTGATGCAGCTACTGAAACTCTGGAGTCACATACTTTGAGTGTTTTTCTTGATGACATTGATGATGATGAAGTAACAGAAGTTACATCAACTCCCATTCAAGCTCCTGGTCTACATTCTATAATCTCTGAGCCAGTCAGAGAAACTACACCAAAGAGTTGATTCCCCAATTAAGGCACTGTCACCAGTCAGGGAATCCTATCCTTTTATAGCTCCTGCAGTTCCAGGTTCCCCACTTCCATCCTCTGAGCCTGTCAGAAGAAGAATCTGCCACTTATCTTATAATCACAGGATGTGCACAACTACATCACCTTCTGTTGAGGACAAACTTACTTCTATTGAGGCCACTCAGGCTTCAATGCAGTATACTCTAGCGGATTTGAGTGCTTCTGTGGCACAGCTGGTTCAGTTTCTCACCTCTGCTGATGTCAAAAAGGGGGAGAAAACATCCAAAGAGAAATGCAAACCTGATCAGCAAATGAAAAGGAAAAAGCCAGATGATGATGAGCAAGAAAAAGGGGAGATGAACAAACAGCAAAAGCTGCTGCAGATCAAAGAAACAAAGAGGAGTAGTAAAGAAGCAGCAAGCTCTGAGAGACCACCCAGAGAATCTCAAAAACAGAAATCTGTGGAATTGACTGTCATGACTCAAGCTCAGAGTATAAGTAAAGCAATCAGAGATTCAAATGCTATATCTAAAGAGATAAATCTTGTGAACTCTGAGGTGGAAAAGAAGAAAGAGAAATTGATTGCTGAAGCTGACAAGTTGATTGAAGCTGGAGACCCTGAGTGTCTCAGAAATTTTGTCAAACTCTGAAGTTCAGAGGCAGAGAAACCACTCTTTTCTATAAATCTCCTTCCTTGCAAGCAATTGATGAAGCCATGGCAAGGAAAATATTTGAAAAAGAAAATCCAGGAGTAGATATTGAGGCCATCAGACTTGAAGAAGAAAGATTGGCTGCTGAGAAGAAGAAGATCAGTAAAACAAAATCTGATGAGCAAAGACAGATTACTGATCCCTCACAGAAACAGAAGATTCCAAAGCAAAAGGGAATAGTATTCAGTGAGGTGAACTACACTGATATCAACAGACCAAGAACCAGATCTCAAACTCTGCCTGAATCTGACTCAAAAGACAAAGGAAAGAAACCAGTTGATGTAGTTCCTCCAGTTCCTTCTATGCCAAAGAAGTCAATAATTACATTAGCACCAGAGAATCCTACTAAGAGGATGATCAAGCTGAGCAAGAATGTACACATAATTGCTAATGTCTCTAATCAAGCAGAAGAAAAGGAAGCTGGATTGGTCAGAAGAAGAAAAGGTGAATTTAAGTCAATTCCTGAGAAAACTTTAACCGCTGACATTGCTCAAGTTAAAGCTCCTGTAACTGAAGAAAGGATTGAAGACACCAAAGTTTCCTGGTTGAAATTAAACTCTGAGAAGACTCAAGATCATCAGAAGAAGAAAAGTTTATATGGGAGTCTTGGTACAAGTTTATACAAGGAAAGCCCAATGCTCACCAGAGTAAGAACTCATGGAACCAGAGGGAAGGAAGCTTATGACTCAACTGGTCTTGGTCACAGAAAAGAAAAGATTCAAACAGGCTCAGCAACTACTTTCAGAGATCCTTATCCTCTGACTGAAAAAGTAGGAGAAGCTGTTACACAGAAGGATCTTGACAAAGTTGAGTCAGTACAGATTTTGATGGACACTCATGATGGGCCAGAAGATAAAGAAAAGATTGCTATATTTCTGGAATCTGGCAGAGTGTATAGAATATCAGAAGCTGATTTATTGCTGAAATCTCTGAGAGAGCTGGAACATTTTCACTACATGTTGGAGATCAAGAATGAAGCTACTCAGAGGTGGTCAGATCTGATGAAGAGAACAATCAGTGAAAAGAGAAGATTCTATGGAGTAAAGTCTGATGAGGAATATATTCCACAAATAGCTCAAGATGATGGTTCTGAAATTAGCATGGAAAAGAATAGCTCTGTGATGGAGACTATTGCAAACACCAGAATCTTGGGTTATAACAATGAAGCAGACAGGCCTAGAGTTATTCAGCTTGGAGAAGCAATGAAGAGAAGCAAAGTGAATGCTTTGAGAGCAGCTATCTATCAGACTGGGGATGAAACTGAAGAACTCAGAAATGTCAAAGCACAGATGATCCAGACTTTGAAGCTGAAGGAAGAAAATCTGATCAACCAGTTTGTCAGAGAAAGCTATGGATATAGGTTGATTTGATAGATAGTTCTGCTGGTTCTGTAAGTTGTAACTAGTCTGTGAATTATTTATGTTATGCATTTGTCCTTGATTGTTTTTGACATCATCAGTAAATATATAGAACTTGTTCATTCTGTCTAATGCATAAGTTGGGGGAGATTGTTACATATTTGATGATGTCACAGGTATCTAACTTGTTTAGTGTGCAGAAGCAAATATCAGAGTTTAGCTGGAGATCAGAGTTTAACGACTGCCAGCTGGATCAGAGTTTAAGCAATGATCAGAGTTTGCAGGCGGCTGATTTTCAGGAGCATATCTGACTAAGTAAGGAAGATAAAGATCAAGAGAGATTGTGCAGATCAGGACAGCAGAAGGATAGTTACTGATTAGATTATTTTAGGAAGCAGATAATTATAAATCAATCAGTAGATATCATGTAACTGTGTATATAAACACAGCTTAGGGTTTACTCTAGAGGAGTTAACAATTGAATATCATTCGTGTAACCTAGCAGCTCTTAGTGATAAAATATAAATCACTAAGAGATTATTTGTAAGCTACTGTGAATTGTGAATAAGAGATTAGTTGATTTATTCTCTTATACTTGTGTTTTGTCTTTGACTGTGTTCACTATATTATCCTATATAGTGAGTTTATTCGGCCTAACAGATTAAATATTCTGCATCAACAATAGGTGGTCGTTCAATCAAGACAAAGAATCAGATCTTTTAAAGGAAGTCAGAAGACCTGCTGCTGAAGAAGTGCTCAATATAATTATTCTTTTAATTAATTCACATCTTAAAATAATTATATAAGTTATGTAATTTATTTATTAAATTAATTCACACTCGAATTAATTTAATTTATGAATTTATATAATTAATATAATTAAGTGGATAATTATTGGATTAATTATATATAATAAAATACATTTTATATGATTTTTGGGCACGGTATGACAATCTAATAGATTGTCATACCGCACTATGTCACCTGCCATAGTCAGGAGGCATGACAAACCTTTGGTTTGTCATACCGAATGACTTAGGCATGACAATTGTTGATTGTCATACCAAAGTCACAAGGTATGACAATCCACTGATTGTCATGCCACTTGAAGTCTTAGGCACCAAGTTTCGATTGTCATACCTTCCCTCTGATTGTCATACCGATTCTAGGAGAGCATGACAATGCTTTTAATTTTCATACACTATACCATAGATTGCATTTCGCAACCACTCAAAAGAAAATTTCCACAAAATCGTTTCAATTGAAAAATTAAAAACAGTGTATTGCAATGCGGGAAAAAACTTTACAATAGAATCAAATTTTCGTTAAAAAGTTTGAAAGGGCTATAAAAAGAAAGGACTTTTGCAACGTTAGTACCGGCGGTTGCAGTAGATTAGATTTTTGGGGCCAAAAATATTGGCGGGCCAAGGAAATTAGTAGTGGCGGTATATGAAAATTAGAATTGCCCGGGTTAAAAAAAACACAAAAAAGAGAAAGACACTACACTAGTTACAGAAAAACACACACTAACACTACAGAGGCGATCGAAGAGAGAGGAGCGAAAGAGAAGAAGATTGAGAGGAAGAAAGAGAAGAACAGAGGCGTGTGGGCGTGTGAGAGAGAGAAGTCGAAGGCAAGGCTCTGTCTAATTAGGTACACAACCCCGTGTCTCTGTTTGTCTCTCATGAATTAGGTATACATGTGTTTAATCGGGTTTGTATATATGTTTAATTGATTGTGTATATGTGTGTAATTGTTAATTAGGGGTTTAAATGGGTTTAGGTCTATGTTCTTGCATGTCCTTATTTTCTTAATTTAGAGGGTTCATATTATGTTGATATTGTTTTCTGATCTTGTGAATTGTGATGTTCTTGTGCTACGTTTTTGTGATAAAATTGATTTAAGGTTCATATTAATTTAGGGTTTAAATGGGTCTACTGTGCTCTTAACAGTGAGGTTATTTTAGAGGGACTTAGTAATGTTTATAGTAGTTTATTATAAATTGATGCTTGTTTCTCTTCAAACTTGTGTAGAAATTCAGTGATGAAGTGGGCATTACTTCCAAAGTATAGTGAAGAAGGCGAAATTACAGATGGAAGAAAGTAAGCGAGAGAGAGGTATTATCATCCTTTCCTAATAACTCGAAGTATGTAATGGTTTAGATGTGTGTTTACTTGAGTTTGTAGGTGTGTTTAATTGAGTTTGTACATGTGTATAATCTATTATTTGTAATTATTTGAGTTAAATTTTTGATAAATTAAGGTTTATGTTCTTAATTAGGTCGTGGGTTTGTTTAATAAGAGTTGGTAATTTAGGGGTTTTATTTGTTTGTTTATTAATTTAGGGGTTTTGTTTGTTTTAAATGTAGGCCCTGTTTTACATGTGTGTGCTCTGTTTTACATGTGGGAGCATGGAGCATTTAACATCAGGTACATGGCCTGTTTGCCTGATATGGTTGTAATCTATATATAATCAGGTTCTCAAAGCCATCTTGTTTGCTTTGGATGTTGAAACCTATTACTCTATCCACTTGGGATAACCTCTATATGTTGTGTTGTTTGTAATGTAGTCAGAGCCGTGCCACCTCCATGTATGTATACAATTTGACACATCTATTAGTCTTCAAACAATTTTAAATCTCTCTTGTATTTCTTCAAACAGGGAAATACATCAATGGCAATACATGTAAAAAGAAGGCTATGTAGTAATGATGTTTTCAAACAACAATAATTTATCATTTTCTTCCATTAGTTATCAAGTGTTGTACTCACCAGACCAACTTAGTATATGCCACTGGGAAGTAGGTGTCTTAGGATTAAATATTGTAATGTCCAGTTGAGATAGTTATCCCACGAATCCATATGAAGCATGACGAAAGAATCAGAAGTAGTTCTTCGGCTAGTAATGCAGTTTCAATTTCTTGATTAAAGATATTTGTTTATTTTTAAGGCAAAGATTTATAGTTTTGCATTTCTTTTGTTCAAAAAAGTTAAGGTTAATAGGAGGCAGTTTAATTAATGAAGTGAAATTTAATTATATATTATTATGAACAAGCGAAATAAGCATGTATCTCTTAACAATCATGTTTTGTGGGAAGATTATATTAGTATAATCTAAAGTTAGTAACCCTAAATCCTGGATCACTTGGGGTTTAAAACTCTATAAAACACACTTGAGATTCCGTGTTTTTTCCTTTTTGAGCGTTGAACAATTAAGTTGACCACCTCAGAATATATAGCATTAATCAACACCTGAAGTAGCTGAGTGAAGATAGAAATGGAGTTTGTAAGGTTTTTAGTGCTGATGATCACAAGTCTTGTCCTGCTTTTGCACAACTCATGTGCTCTTGCTGTTCATCACCAAGGTAACAACTAGCTTGGACTAAATGCACATTATTCCTTTCTGCCTCGTCGTCACGTCGATACCCAGAGGTCTGACCATCAAAATATTATATCTTTAATCTGTTATTTCAGGAAGGAAACTGAAGGGGAACTCTCCGATGGCTAGCCAAAAAAATTTAGCACATGCTAAAATGGTATGCATAATGCATCTATCCTGATATTGTTATTTTTGATTGCTACATTCATTCTCGGTATAATGTGTGTCACCATAAATGTCTGCAGGGACTTGTTCATCGCAATTCTTCATCTGATGCTGTCGAGGGAAACCACCAGCAATGGAACTACCAGGTATTGAAACTCCTATGCCCATAGATACATACAAAATATTCTGACCATGAGTTCTGGTACTGTATAATAATTACTATTATTCAGGGTCATAGATTCATAGTATCAGCAGAAAAGTCCTGTACACAGCACACAACACATATGACAGAGAAATATATTCTTCTCTTTACATATTTTTTGACAATATTCACTGTCAAAATATAGTATAATGTTGTAATTTTTTGTTTATTGTGCTAGACCTCATTGATCTGGTCAATTTGTTAAGGCTTTTTGGTAGTTTTTGTTTCTGCACCTGTTGTATCTCAGATAATTTTCTCTTTTGTGAAGTTAGCTGACAGGGAGAGGATATATGTGAAGCTGCTTTCGACAATCTAATTGAGGATGCTTTGTTAGTTTCCACATATGCCCCAAAAGATGGTGCTCTTGGAATAATCGACGACAATGGGCCTGATATCAAAAGTCTTTTGTTATGGATTTTTTGTTGATAAAAAATTTGGTGTAATAATATATTGATGTATTTTATTTAACATTCTAGATTTAGGATTATTTTTTACTAATGTCAGTAACAATGGTACTGCTCTTGACGGTGGCGGTGTAGGCATCGTTAGATTTGTGATGGGTAACATTCTTAGTTGTTTTTTGGGATTTTCTTGTATTGAACCTTTAATGGTGGAATAATATATTTATGAAATGGTCATGTCCATTATTTTTTATTAATACTGTTGCAATATGTCATTATAATGTTGCCTTAGAGGTTGCTTTTTCTACTATAAATCACTTAAATAACATTACATTAGGACCAAAATTTGTTGCCACAGGTGCTATATAGCAATGTTTAAATCATAATAAAGTGTTGCAAATTTTGTTGCAATAAAAGAACAAACTATAGCAATGATTTAAATAGCATTGCTATAGGGAAAAAGTTGTTGCAATATGCGGCTCTGGCAATAAATTGAACTTGTTGCAATACATATGTTAATTCATTGCAAAAAGGGCCCTATGGCAACGGGGGCAAAGTTAACGGTCGATTTTTTGAAAATTGTTGCAATAGACTTTATTGCAATGATTTTTATAATATAGCAACTATTTTTAGGAGTTGAGAAATGCAATCTATGGTATAGTGATACCTTCCCTTGGTTTGTCATTCTGATTGTCATACCTTCCCTTGGTTTGTCATTCTGATTGTCATACCTTTCCTTAGATTGTCATACCTTCTCACTTGTGCCATGACAATGCTACTAATTGTCATACCTTTTGATATAAATGTCATAGCACTTGTTTAAATCGTCATAGAGCTTCCTAGAGTTGTCATGTCTAGCTTTGTCATATTAGTTCAAGGGTTTGCCTATATATATGGCTTCACCTCTTCATTTGTAAGTTGTTCATTGCATTGTAAAGCTTTCAAGTCGTGCTAAACTTGCTATTGTTATATCCACAGTTTTTTGTGCTTTGATCACTCGGTTGTTTTAATCCGCTAAGTTAGAATATTTCCTGTCAAATTTATTCTACGAACTAGTTGACTTTAAAACGAACCATATTAATTATATAACGACTTAAAAATTGTTATATTAATTAATTTAAATCTGATTAACAAGTTATACTCCAATCAGATTATTCCGCCGCGATTATTTTGTGACGATTGTATTCAACCCCCCCCTTCTACAATCGTATCTGGACCTAACAATTGGTATCAGAGCGAGGTTGATACCATTTTCCGTATCAGATCCTATACACACTCTGTAACGTCCAAATATTTTTTATTCGAATTAATTTTATTCCAAAAATTAATTTTGATTTAAAATATTTTTCTTTCAAAAATCCAAATCTCATCCAAACACTATTCACGTCAAATCCAAATTTTTTTAAAGTCGAATTAATTGTTTTTTAAAATTAATTTTGATTTAAAATCTTTCTCTTTCAAAACCATTTCTCATCCAAACACTATTCTCTTTAAATCCTTAAAAATGAGTACACAAAAGATTAGTAGCATTAAAATCCCACTGAAAGGCATATGTTAAGCCTATTTGTATTTAAGAGGAATCAACTCAACTCTGATAAGAAAGCAAGTAAATAGCAAGTACTGTTATCCGGAATCCGTACGAAGAACGTCAAATGATTTATTGAAGATTTTATGTCAGAAGAATTTCAGGATGCTGCTGCAAACCACTGGAAGAAGTTCATTAATATGATCAAGCCTCAGTGTACAAATAATCTTTTGTAGCACGTCCAGAAGATCAGAAGGTATAAAGTTTCAATACTTTATTTATTCAGAAGATTCCATCATTGTGTCTACAAATGAAGAAGAACTAAGAAGACGAAGAATCGACGAACAAGTCACAGCTTAATTGTTTAAATGACAAGGAATATTTAATTGAGCTAGTTACAGATGAACCAGATAGTACATTTGTGTATCAGCTCATCAGATTAAAGATTCTACGTCAAAAGAAAGTGGCTGTTCATTCAAGTCGAAGATCTTAATTGTTTACAGAAGACTGAAGACTCTGAAGAAGAAGAAAAGGGATAATTGATTATCTAATTATTTAATCCACTTCTCAAAATAATTATATATGATGTGTAATTTATTTATTAAATTAATTCTATCTCGAATTAATTTAATTTATGAATTTATGCATTTAATATAATTAAGTGGATGTTAATTGGTTAATTAATTAAAGGAATATAAGCATTTGTCTTGTTGGTTCAAAAGGAAAGACAATTACTATGATTGTCTTAAGAAATAACAAGGTAAGACAATCAAACAGATTGTCTTACCGTGCCATTTCCTTCCTCCAACACACGGTAAGACAATCCCACAGATTGTCTTACCGTGCCATGCAATTGTCTTACCGTGTGGATGCCAAGACAAACCCACAGATTGTCTTACCGTGTGGCTTCCATGACAATCCATCTGATTGTCTTACCGTTTGGAGTGTAAGACAATCCTACAAATTGTCTTACCGTGCCTGATTGTCTTACCGTGTCCCTGAGATTGTCTTACCGCTTCTGATTGTCTTACTAAGCTATAGACAATGCTTATTGTTAGGCCGAATAAACTCACCATATAATATAATATAGTGAACACAATCAATAACAGAACACCAGTATAAGAGAATAATTCAACTAAACTCTTATTCACAAATCTCAGTAGCTTACAAATAATCTCTTAGTGATTTATATTTTATCACTAAGAGCTGCTAGGTTACACGAATGATATTCAATTGATTAACTCATCTAGAGTAAACCCTAAGCTGTGTTTATATACACAGTTACATGATATCTACTGATTGATTTACACTTATCTGCTTCCTAAAATAATCTAATCAGTAGCTATCCTTTCCATGTTCTGATTTGCATATCTTCCTTGATATTCTCTTTCCTTGCTTATCCAGATCTTCTCCTAGAAATCAGCCGCCTGCAAACTCTGATCATCATACAAACTCTGATCCAGCTGGCAGTCGTTAAACTCTGATCCTAGATTAAACTCTGATCTTCATTTCTGCACACTAAACAAGCTAAATACCTGTGACATCATCAAATATGTAACAATCTCCCCCAACTTGTACATTAGACAGAATGAACAAGTTCTATATATATACTGATGATGTCAAAAATAATCAAGGACAAATGCATGAAGTAACTAATCTGCAAAAATTAATTATTACTTTCAGAATAAGCAGAACTAATTACAACTTACAGAACTAGCAGAAGCTAATTAGCCAATCAGTCTATATCCATAGCTCTCTTTGACAAACAGAGTGATCAAATCTTCTTCAATCTATTTCAGAGTCTGTATCATCTGAGCTTTGACAGTCTTTAACTCTTCATTGTCTTCTCCTGTCTGATATATGGCTGATCTCAAAGCTCTTGCCTCGCATCTTTTCATAGCTTCTCCCAATTGAATAGCTCCTGGTCTGTCAGCTTCATTATTGTAACCCAAAATTCTGGTTCCAGCTATAGTCTCCATAACAGAGCTATTTTTGATCATATCAATCTCTGAACCATCTTCTTGAGCTATCTTAGGAACATATTCAGCATCAGAACTTATCCCATAAAATCTTCTCTTTTCTTGGATAGTTCTCTTCAGCCTTTCAGACCATCTCTTGGTTGCTTCATTCTTTATCTCAAGCATATAATGAATATGCTCAAGTTCCCTTAGAGATTTTATTAATAGATCAGCTTCAGAAATTCTGTAAACTCTGCCAGATTCCAAAAATATAGCAATTTTCTCTTTATCTTCTGGTCCATCATGAGTATCCATCAGAATTCGTACTGACTCTATTTTGTCAAGATCTTTCTGTGTAACAACTTCTCTAGCCTTTTCAGTAAGAGGATATGGATCTCTGAAGACAGTTGCAGCACTGGTCTGGATTTTCTCTTTCTTATGACCTAGACCTATTGTGTCCCTTGCTTCCTTTCCTCTTGTTCCTTTATCAAGGAGCTTTCCTTGTACTGTCCTGTACCAAGGCTTCCAAATAAACTCTTCTTCTTTGGTTCAACTGCATCAACTTGAGCCTTGTCAGAGGTTGACTTTATCCAGGTAGCTTTTACTTCATCTGACTGCAGCTGATCTTCCTTCATATTTTTAGCTTGAGCAGTGTCAGAGGCTAAATTTTGATCAATAGACTCAGGAATAGTTGCAAGAGTTTGTTTAACTTCTGATTCATCCTTCTTTTTAGATGGAACACCATCTATTACATTTTTCCCTTTTCCACTGGAATCAGAGTCAGACTTCTTCTGATAAACTCTGGGCCTATTGATATCAGCATAATTTACTTCACTGATCACTATTCCTTTTCTTTTCTGAGATGGTAATTTCTTTGAGGAGGAATCAGTGATCTGTTTCTTTCCATCAGACTTTGCCTTCTTTTCATCAGACTTAGATTTGCTGATTTTCTTCTTCTCAGCAGCCAACCTTTCTTCTTCCTTTCTAATATCTTCAATTGACACCCCTGGATTTTCTTGTTCAAATATATTCTTTGCAACTGCTTCATCAAAATCCAGTTGTGTAGGAGCTTTGTAGAATAGGGTTGTTTCCTCTCCCTGAATCTTCACTGTGTGACTCAAAATCTTAGATTCAGGATTACCAAGCTCAATTAGTTGCTCTGAGAGAGCTCTTGATTTACTGTCAGCTGGTATCAGAGGTTGAGATTTGGTAGTCTGAGTTTGAGTAGCTGAGCTGCTTCCAACCTTATCTCTCCTATTTCCCTCAGTCTGAGTGTGTAAGACCATATCAGAGTTTGTATTTTCAGACTTTTCAGCTTCCTTCTTTTCTTCATCCTCCTCCTCATCATCTGGCTTTCTCTGTTGCTGATCAACCTTGCATTTGTCTTTAAGTACTTTCTCCCCCTTTTTGACATCATTAGAATTCAAAGCATTGGAGTTGAGAAATTGTACCAGCTGAGCCACAGAGGAGCTTAAGTCAGCCAGAGTTTGCTGCATTGATCTCTGAGTGGATTCAATAGAAGACAGCCTGGCTTCCACAGAAGAGGATGGGGCTCTGTGCATATTCCTGGAGTAAGTCAAAGTACAGACTTTGCTCTTTGTAGACACAAAGTGAGGAATTGCAGAATCAGGAGCTGGTGTAGAATCTCTGACAGGTGAAGAAACTGTGACAGGTGAAGAATCTCTGATTGGAGAAAATGTTGGAATTGGAGAATCTTCCCTGACTGAGATGCTTTCTCTAAGCAAAGCAGAGATTTCAGCTATAAGAGATCCTGAGTCAACAGGTGGAACAGAGTTTACTTCAGTCTCATTATCATCATCATGATCTTTGATGCTGATAGTATGGGAACACAGAGGAGCTGTAGCTTCATCAGAGTTTGCAGCACTTAAGATCTCCTGATCAGGAGCTGCAACAAAATCTTCAACAGGAATCAGAGTTTCCTGAGCAATATCTGGTGTAGTCACAATTGCTTCTGGAGTAGATACAATTGCTTCTGCATTATGTGCTTCTGGAGTATGTGCTGAAGGAGTTTGTGCTGAAGAAGTTTGTGCTGAAGAAGGTATACCAGCAGCTGTAGGTTGTGGCACTAGTTCCTCTGATTGAAGATTATCTTCTGACATAGGAATGTCAGCTTCTGGAGTATGTTCTGAAGAAGTTGTCAGAGGTACAGCAGATATTGGCTCCACCATCATAGGATCAGAGACTGTGACCATCTCAAGAGGATTAACCATGGATTCCTGAGGAGGATCCACAGTGAGATCAGTGATTGTGGAGGTGGGCTTGATCTTCTTCCTGGGCCTGGAGACAAGAGGAGGGGGTACTGGTTCATTGTCAGAATCAGAGTCTGAGATCTGCTGCAAAAATCTTCTCTTCCTAGGTGGAGGAGATGGTTTGGATGGTGATTTTGAAGACCTCAGCACCCTGGTAGGTGAAGATGTTACAACTGGCCCTTTTTGGGAAGGACCAGAGGTGGATTTGTGGTCAGATTTTACAACTGGCCCTTTTTGGGAAGGACCAGAGGTTGGTACATCTGTTTGTTGCTGGTGGGAAGAGGAGGGAACATTTTCATCAGAGAATATGGAATCATATTTCTCTGGCATTGCCTGCTTCAATTTATCCTGTACAGTTACAGGAATAGCAAAAACAGGTAGGTGGGGTTTCTTACTATCATTTTTCATCAAATCACTGAATGCTCGTTTAGTGATTTTAAAAGGTAGTTCAGTATCAGTATCAGGAATAGGTACCAGAGGATAACAGTATGAGAAAATAAGCTGACAAAATCGAGCAAAGTAAACAGTATTCTCATCCTCTAACCTTCTATCACCAATAAATCTCAAAATAGATGGAGCAATATCAAAGTTGAGATTATGGATAAGAGAATACCCAATCTGCTGACTGAAGAGAGGAACAGCATCAAAATTGCTACATTTATTTGCAAAAGCTCTGGTTATGCAGTCATATTAAAAGCTCCATTCTTTGCAGAGACATGGACGCTTGAGTTCCCCCATTTTGTCAGTGCTACCAGAGTATCCAAAGAACTGCATCATATCCTTCAGAGTTTGAGTAGAAACAACACTATGATACTTGGAGTGTTCTGGAAGGTGAAGGGCCTTTCGAACCGTCTCAGGAGTTATAATGTACTCCTGTTCCTCATAAATACAGGTTAAGGATGGTGATCCATGTTCACCACCATCATTATATCTTGCTGAACGCCAGAGAGTCAGAACTTGAGCCGGAGAAATGACCTCTGGTTGAGTGAGTGCATACATGAACTCACTGTGGGCAAGATAATCTTGGATCAGATGAAATTCACTGGGAGCTTCATCATTGCTCAGAACTGCAGCATAGTTGTTAGTAACGAACTTGGCACCATCAAATTCGAAGGCTTTGGTCGACATTGTCTGAAAAATCAAGAAATTGTGAGGTGTAGATGAGATGTTTGATGAAATGCGCACAAGAGGTTTTGTAAATTTTCAGAGAGAGAGAGAGAGAGATATATATCGTGTGAGATAAAAAGAAAATAATCTTTCTCTGAGTATATATGTGTATGTACGCATGCAGGTGAGAGAGTAAAGCGGTAGTGGGGCACGTGGCAGTCTCTGAACGGTAACAAAAACGGTAGTGGAGCAGTAATTATTAGCAGCGTGTTAATCTGTACAAACTTCTACCATTTACCGATAAAACACAATTATTTACCGTGTTTTTCTCCACTCAGGAATTCAAATGGATTTTGTACCGTTTGACAGTAAATCTGATATTTATCTGACCAAAATATATTTATTTTAAACTTTGACTTGAATCAGAAGTTTGACTATTGACCAGAGTTTAAATAAATGGCAGATTATGAGATAAAACAATGATTAGTCATAAAATTTTGCACTGATTAGAGATAAGGAAAATCTGGCAACCAATTTTTCCTCAGAGTTTGCAAATAATTATTTGAATTTAATCAAAAATCACTCAATGTCATAAATTTTTGTTAATCACAGATGTGGAGTGAGAGGTGTGTGTTGTCATGATTATTCTAATTGTAACAGAGATTGACAAATTTCTCAAATAAAATTAGAAAGAATCAGATGTACAGAAAATGATTTAACCATCTCATAAGCCGAGTGTCTCATAATAAGGATCAGAGTTTAGGATTTCTCTTCTTTTGTAAGACAAGTATCTTCTGAAAGGAAACTTCTCAGGGTAAGTGAGTTATAACCTTCATCAGATTTTATTTATCAGAGTATTTCTCCAGTAATCAGAGAATGTAAAAGGTCACCAAGAAAAATAATTTTCTGATGCATTTTGCTTAATACCAGCATTGCACATGGTTCTTTCCTTTCACAGAATTTCTAAGATCTCAAAGGAGTACCTGAAATAATTTTCTTTCTTTTTCTATTTTTCTTTTCTTTTCTTTTGCTTTTCTTTTCTGTTCCTTTTCTTTTCTTTCCTGAGAGAAAACCAATATGTGATCCATATCTGAGACCTGATTACTCTTAGCTCATAAGAGGAATAAAACAAGTTCTTCTCTGAATACTTATCTAATATTCAAGAAGTAAGGCAGTCTAGGTAACAAGTTAAAATCATGATTTGTGTAACAAGAATTTCCACATATGTAATGTCCCAAAAGTCAGACTTCAGAGTTTTTCATGATTTAATTCAAGTATTTGCAAAACATTTTACACAAGAATATCTCATATCAGTAAAAATTCAAACCATCAGAGTTTGTCAGGTCAGAGATTATCTATCAGAGTTTGTCATATCAGTGCATAATCATCAGAATTTAGATCAGAGAATAACAGAGGCAGTTGCATAGCAAGATATTAACAACAATTACTAACAGATATAATATCATGCAATGTATCAAAGTTTAGAGAGGACCAGTAATCATCCCTAATTCGTTTACAAGTCTTGTAAATGTTGCTTCAGCCAGAGGTTTGGTGAAGATATCTGCCAACTGCTGATCTGTTGGGACAAAATGAAGTTGTACTGTCCCTTCCATCACATGCTCTCTGATAAAATGATATCTTATGCTGATATGCTTGGTCATGGAATGCTGTACTGGATTTCCTGTCATAGCAATAGCACTTTGGTTATCACAATAAATAGGAATTTGAGTCAGAGTTAACCCATAGTCCAGTAGTTGATTCTTCATCCATAAGATCTGAGCACGGCAGCTTCCTGCAGCAATATACTCTGCTTCTGCAGTGGATGTAGAAATTGACTTTTGTTTCTTACTGAACCAGGAAACCAGTCTTCCTCCAAGAAATTGACAGTTTCCACTTGAGCTTTTTCTGTCTATTTTGCATCCTGCAAAATCTGCATCAGAGTAACCAATCAGTGTAAAGTCTGATTCTCTGGGATACCAGAGTCCCATCTCAACTGTTCCTTTGAGATATTTGAAAATCCTTTTGACTGCTACAAGGTGTGGTTCTCTTGGATCTGCTTGAAATCTTGCACAGAGACAGGTTGCAAACATGATATCAGGTCTGCTAGCAGTCAGATATAATAGTGAGCCTATCATACCTCTGTAGTTAGTAATTTCGACTGGTGAACCAGTATCTTTATCTAACTTAGTGGCAGTTGCCATTGGAGTAGTAGCATGTTAGATATAATTGATGATTACTAATGTTCTTAAAGTTTGTTTTAGAACAGGAGTGATCAGAGTTTAAGCTGGAAGCTGATCAGAGTTTAATAAAGTCTGACCAGAGTTTGATAAAGTCTGATCAGAGTTTACATAGTCAAGGCTCGTCAGAGTTTACACGTGGAAAGAGCTCAGAAGCGGATATACTTCAAGTAAAGATAGAAGCGGAGGAGTGATTTGCTGACTATGGAAACTAAACAGAAAACAGTAGCAATCTTTGATTGATAGAATACATAGCTGATTTATAGGATATCAAATCAGAGATTGATTTTGTAACTGTGTCTATATAAACACAGATTAGGGTTACTCTATATGAGTTGAGTTATCGAGTATATTTTACAGAACCCTAGCAGCTCTCAGTGATAATATATAAATCACTGAGAGAGTTTTTGTAACCATTCAAGCTTTGTGAATAAGAGTTTACTGCTTTCAGTCTCTTATATTGTCATATTGTGTTATTGATTGTGTTCACTATATAAGTTAATATAGTGAGTTTATAGGACCTAACAAGTGGTATCAGAGCCAGGTTTGTTAAGATAACTACAGTAAGATCTTAATAACAATCATGTCTGAAAAATCAAAAGCTTCGTCTTTTAGAGTTCCAGTCCTTAAGGCATCTGAATATCCAGTCTGGAAAGAGAGAATGATTATATTTCTAGACTCTGTTGATCCAGAATACCTTGACAGGATCTATGATGGACCACACATGCCCACCAAACTCTCTGTTGGGATTGCAGATGAGCCTCAGAAGATGGTTCCAAAAGACAAGAAAGATTATACCCCTGAGGATATCTTGTCAATTGGTAAAGACTCAAAGGTGAAACACCTTCTGCACAGTGCCCTTGATAATGCAATGTCTAATAGGGTGATTGGGTGCAAAACTGCTAAACAAATCTGGGATGCTCTGGAAACCAGATGTCAAGGAACTCAAGCCATCAAGAAGAACAGAAAAACCATCCTTACACAGGAGTAGGAGCACTTTGACTCAAAATCCGGTGAGTCCTTGACAGATCTGTATGACAGATTTGTCAAACTCTTGAATGACTTATCTCTGGTGAACAAGGAATATGATCTTGAAGACTCAAACCTCAAATTCCTTCTGGATCTTCCTGAAAAATGGGATTTGAAAGTCACTACAATAAGAGACAATCTTGATCTTGGAGAAATGTCTCTTGATGATGTTTTTGGAAGACTGAAGACTCATGAACTTGAGATGGAGCAGAGGAGCAAACGTCATGGAGGCAAATCAAACTCTGTTGCTCTAAAAGTTCAAGAGGAAGCTGCTAAAAGCAAGGGAAAAGCTCATGTCACAAAGTCTGACATTGAGTCATCAAACTCTGATGACTCAAACTCTGATGTTCCCTCAGACTCTGAAGAAAGTGATGATGAGATGATGCAGTTAGCAGCATTGATGGTGAAAAGCTTCAAGAAGTTGGCTTACAAAAAGTTCAACAAAGGCAAAAGTTTTTCAAGGAAAGACAGAAACTCTGACAGAGTTTATGATAAGAAGAACTTCAGGAAGAATGAGGGCAAGGAAGGAAAAGCTGGAAAAGCTGACAAGTATACCTGTTTCAACTGTGGTGAAAAGGGTCACTTTGCATCTGAATGCAAGAAAGCCAAGAAAGAAAAGGAAAAAGCCTTTATCACCAAGAAAGGAAACTGGACAGATACATCTGATTCAGAGGAAGAAGTCAATTATGCTCTGATGGCAAACACTGACAACAACTCTGAATCTACTGCTAAGGTACCTCATTCTACTCTTGCCTTTGATATAACTGAGTTAAGATTGTTTCTTAAAACTTTGCATATCAGCTTTAGAGATCAGACTTTAGAGAATGAAAGATTAAAATCTGAAACTCTAAGTGTAAAGAAAAGGAATGATTATCTAGAAAAAGAATTAGTTCAGATGTTAGAAGTTCAGAAAGAAAGAGATGATGCTGTCATTGGCAAAGATGAACTATTAAAGAGGTATGCATCTCTTCAATCAGAACTTGCTAAGGAAAGGGATATTATTAAGACATGGACTAATTCAGGCAAAACTACTCAGGATATCTTAGGTAGTGGAAACTGGAAGAAGGGACTAGGTTACACTGATAACTCAGAAGCTAAGTCATCAAAAACAGAGTTTGTTAAAACTCAAAAACCTAAGGTTAAACCTGTTAAATTTGTTGCTGAATCCTCTAAGTCTAAACAGAGTAGACCAAAATCAGAGATTAACAACAATTTAAAATCTGATAAGCCCAAACAGGTTAACATAAGACTGATGACTCAGAAACAGCTAAAGCATAAGCTTAAAGAGGTAAAGTCTGATAACAAAGACAAGGAGCCTAGGAAAAATAGAAATGGCAAGGTTGGAATAGACAAGAGTAATAACTACATGCCTATTCCAAATGCACCTAGGAAGACATGTCATAACTGTGGAAATACTAATCATCTTTCTAATTTTTGCAGGAAGAACAAGGACATTAACTCCTTATCTACAAAGTCTGGAGTTAGAAAAAGTAGTATTAGATATAAACCACAAGATCCATGTTTTCATTGTGGTAGTTTATGGCATTCTATTTATACTTGCAAAGAATATCATAGTTTGTATTATGATTATTATCAATTGAAACCTTATTTGAAAAAGGTTAATAAAAATTCTGCAAGTACAAAATCTGTTTCTAGTACAAACTCTGTTCCAAAGTCTGTTAGCTCAAACTCTGATAATAATAATTCCGCTGCAAAAGCTAACAAACTTAATAAGGCCAAGGGATCCAAGCAAGTCTGGGTCCTTAAAACTAACAATTAGTGGTCTTTGTGATTGCAGGGCAACAGGAAGAATATCCTAGTCTTGGACAGTGGATGTTCAGGACACATGACTGGAAATAAGGCCCTGCTGTCAGAGTTTGTGGAGAAAGCTGGCCCAAGTGTTTCTTATGGAGATGGCAACATAGGAAGGACTCTGGGATATGGCAACATCAATCTTGGAAATGTCATCATATCAAATGTAGCTCTTGTTCAAGGGCTAAAACACAATTTACTCTCTGTCAGTCAGATCTGTGACAGAGGATATCATGTTGATTTCTATGAAGAACACAGTGAGATATTAAGCAAGTCAACAGGCAAGGTGGCAGTGGTTGCTCACAGACATGGAAACATTTATGAAATCAACTTGCCTACAAACTCTGAAGGAAAAGCAATTTGCTTATCTACAAGAATCTCTGCAGAAGAGAGTTGGAAGTGGCATAAGAAGCTCTCACATCTCAATTTCAACTCCATAAATGAGCTTATAAAGAAAAAGCTTGTGAGAGGACTCCCTGAATCACTACTCACTTCAGATGGTCTATGTGATTCATGTCAAAAGGCCAAGCAGAGAAAAACATCCTTCAAGAGTAAGACTGAATTCTCAATAACAAAGCAATATCATCTTCTACATGTTGATCTATTTGGACCAGTTAATGTACCATCCATTGCAA
The DNA here is from genome assembly GCF_001625215.2 of Daucus carota subsp. sativus. NCBI lineage: Eukaryota > Viridiplantae > Streptophyta > Magnoliopsida > Apiales > Apiaceae > Daucus > Daucus carota. The sequence goes on along the minus strand of NC_030385.2, from coordinate 22,504,751 downwards.
GGAAGAAATATGCTCTTGTCATTGTTGATGAGTATACCAGATACACTTGGGTATATTTTCTTCACTCTAAAGATGAAACAGCTGTGCATCTGATGGATCATGTGAAGCAACTGGACCATGGATCTGAAGACAAAGTAAAGATCATTAGAAGTGATAATGGAACTGAGTTCAGAAATTCAACAATGGAAGAGTTCTGCAAAGAAAGAGGTGTAGTGCAACAATTTTCTGCACCTGGAACACCACAGCAAAATGGTGTAGTTGAAAGGAAAAACAGGACTCTAATAGAAGCTGCCAGAACTATGCTTGATGAAGCTAAATTACCTACTTATTTCTGGGCAGAAGCTGTTCAAACAGCTTGTTTCACTCAAAATGCAACACTGATTAATAAGCATGGCAAGACCCCATATGAGATGGTGAAGAAAAAGAAAACAAATCTGAAGTACTTTCATATATTTGGGTGCAAATGCTTTGTATTGAAGACTCATCCAGAACAGCTTACCAAGTTTGATTTAAAAGCTGATGAAGGCATTTTTGTAGGTTATCCTCTGACAACAAAGGCCTTCAGAGTCTATAATCTAAGAACCAAAGTGATCATGGAATCCATACATGTGTCATTTGATGACAAGAGAATTATGGGTTTAGCAGACATGGATGATCATGAAGAACTGCATTTTGAAAATGAAGAAATATTCTCTGATTCGACAAACTCTGATGAACAGTCAAACTCTGACTGTGAGCAAAATACAGCAAACTCTGGTGAAAATTTACAAGTTCATGATGATGAAGCAAATGTTGAGGGGGAGCATCAGAATGTTTCAGACTCTACCCAAGACTCAAACTCATCAGAGAATGCTGACTCAAACTCATCAGAGAATACTGATTCAAACTCTGATAGCACAAATTTAGGGGGAGCTACAGAGAATGAACAACAGAATCAAGAGAGCATGGATCAAGGGGGAGGATCCAATGATGAAAGTAGCCAACTTCCACATGCTAGGAAGTGGACAAAATCTCATACACCTGATTTGATAATTGGAAATCCAGAAGCAGGTGTGCAAATAAGGACAGCTACAGCAAATGAGTGTTTACATCATTGCTTTCTGTCACAAACAGAACCTAAAAAGGTGGAGGAAGCTCTTCAAGATGCTGACTGGATTCAAGCAATGCAAGAAGAGCTAAATGAGTTTGAGAGAAATAAAGTCTGGACCCTAGTACCAAGATCAAAAGATAGATCCATAGTTGGTACAAAATGGGTTTTCAGAAACAAAACTGATAGTGAAGGTGTCATTACAAGGAATAAAGCAAGACTTGTGGGAAAAGGGTATTCACAACAGGAAGGTATTGATTATGATTAGACATTTGCTCCAGTTGCAAGATTGGAGGCAATTAGAATCTTTCTGGCCTATGCTGCTCACAAGAAGTTCAAAGTATTCCAGATGGATGTCAAGAGTGCTTTTCTTAATGGGAAACTAGATGAAGAGGTATATGTTGAACAACCTCCAGGCTTTGTGGATCCAAAGCATCCAGACTATGTTTATAGATTGGACAAAGCACTTTATGGACTAAAGCAGGCTCCAAGGGCATGGTATGAAACTCTGGCTCAATTTCTTCTTGAAAGTGGATTTACTAGAGGTACCATAGATAAAACCCTGTTTTATTTGAATCATGGTAATGATCTGCTTTTAGTTCAAATCTATGTTGATGATATCATTTTTGGTTCCACTAATGCTAAACTCTGTCAAAGATTTGCCAAGCTCATGCAGTCTAGGTACCAAATGAGCATGATGGGGGAACTCAGTTACTTTATGGGTTTACAAGTTAAACAGACTGAAGATGGGATTTTTATAAATCAAGCCAAGTATACCAGAAATCTTTTGAAGAAATTTGGTATGCAAGACAGTTCAGCTGCAACTACTCCTATGGCAACAGCAACAAAGCTAGACAAAGATACTGGTGCATCAGTGGATATCACAAACTATAGAGGAATGATTGGATCTTTGCTTTATCTAACTGCAAGTAGACCAGACATAATGTATGCCACATGTCTATGTGCAAGATTTCAGGCAGATCCAAGAGAGCCTCATCTGATTGCAGTAAAGAGGATATTCAGATATCTCAAGGGAACCACATCATTGGGATTATGGTATCCTAGAGAATCAGATTTTAGTCTAATTGGATACTCTGATGCAGATTTTGCAGGTTGCAAAATTGACAGGAAAAGCACAAGTGGGAGTTGTCAATTTCTGGGTGGAAGACTTGTTTCTTGGTACAGCAAGAAGCAAAAGTCAATTTCAACATCAACAGCAGAGTCAGAGTATATAGCTGCAGGCAGCTGCTGTGCTAAAATTCTTTGGATGAAGAATCAATTGTTGGACTATGGGTTATCCTTTTCTAAAATTCCTATTTATTGTGATAACCAAAGTGCTATTGCTATGACAGGAAACCCAGTTCAACATTCTCTGACAAAGCACATCAGTATAAGATATCATTTTATAAGGGAGCATGTGCTGGAAGGAACCATTGAACTTCACTTTGTTCCCACAGAACAGCAGCTAGCAGACATATTCACCAAACCACTAAGTGAAGCAACCTTTACTAGGCTGGTGAATGAGCTAGGAATGATATCAGGAACTGAGTAAACATAATGGTCAGATCTTTCAAGTTTAAATTGTCAAATTACCATATGTATTGCTCACAAATTTGCCATGATATACTCTGATTGTTAAACTCTGATTACATTCTCTGATGATATACTCTGTTTGTTATACTCTGATTGTCATTCTCTGACAATATTCTCTGATGTTTGTAAACTCTGAATCTTGATAAATGATCTCATTTTATTTCTCTAAGACAAATAACCTGTGAAGATACTATGAAGCATGATCTGAATTAGTAATCATAAATCTCAGTTAAGTTCTTCAATCTTGATCTCAATTTTGTGCAACTGTATTACACAAGAAGCATGTTATTATCATTGAGACTCTTTTACTTCACATATCTTAATTATAAGTGAGACTGATTAATTTGAATTTTCTCTCATTAAATTAGACAGTGATTATAAACTCTGATGTTATACACACCCCTGAAAATAAGCATGGTACTCCTTTGAGATCTTAGATGTCTATATGACAGTGACTGGGAAGACCCAAACATTTGCTGGTATTAAGTAATTGCTAAGATCTTACAATCTATGGTGACCAGTCACAATCTCTGATTACTGGAGAAATACTGTTGCAAAATTATATTTAAAGGTCGTGATTCATTTACACTGAAAAGCGTCCTAAAAAAAGGGTTAGTTTATTTTATATATTTCTTCATCAGAGTATGTCTGTTGTCTATGTCTTGAGAGTTTAAATAAATTATTTTTGTCTACCTTATAATTACGAAATTGTGAAATTCTTTAGTCTCTGATTTAATATGTTAAATCACACACATTATTTCACAAGCACATTATTGAGCTATGGATTTTATGACAAACTCTGATTTTTTGATGAATTTTCTAAACATTATGTCTTATTCTGAGGTACTTAGAAATTTATTTTCTTTGTTTTAAATCTCAGAGTTTAAAATTCGAGGGATTTGATCTTGATTTTTAAAATCTTGTACATTTCAGGAGTTTAAATATTCAGAGAATGTGAAGAGAGTGTACCAAACGGCTGTATTGTTAGTGGGTTTACATGTAAAACATTTTCATAGGAGAACGTGTAATCAGCATTTATAACTGCACAAGTTTTACTGCGCTCATGATTACTATTTTCCTTTCTCCATGCCACTAACATTCATCTACCAGTTAAAATCTGACAGGTGTCCAGCTGAACAGAAAGCCCAAGCGTGTACAACTAAACAAAATCTGAAGAGTTTATCACATCAGATTTTATTGCTTATTATTCACTTATACACTTCATCCTTACACATACTCTCTCCACAAACTCTTACGCTTTTCTCTCTGCAATTCAAATCTTCTCGTACACACTTTCTCAAACACCTTCCTTCCTTTACAAACTCTGCTTTAATGGCCACTTCAGCTTTTACCTATGCAGGTGTGGAATTTGTACCAAACAACCACGCAGCCATTCTTGACACCACTGATGTTCCAAGGGATTATCATCCCATCCAGCAATTCTTGGCACAGAGTGCCCTGGCCACTGCCCTTACAGCTCCTGCCAGACTCTCTGGAAGCCAAATCATCACTTTCTGGAGAACAGGGCATTATGACAATGGTGGTGCAGCTGGATCACCATCCATTGTATTTGAATATGACGGAGCGGAATATGCTGTCACTCTAGCCACTGTCCGAGCAGCATTCAACTTGCCAGAGAGTGCTGCTTACATTACTAATGGAGATGCCAATCTCAGAACCATGATGACTGATTTGGGCTACTACGAATCTCTTGATAAATTGGGTCAATTAAAGCGTCCAGGACTCAGGAAGGAGTGGAGCTTTTTCTTCGACTGCATTACCAGGGCCTTCCAGAAGAAAAGTACCAACTGGGATGCTATTCCAATGGACATGCTACAGATTGGGTATTCTCTGATCTATTCTACTAATTTCGATTTTGGTAGATTAGTTATTAGAAATATTGGTGAAAGAATGCATGAAAATCGTCAGATTATATATTTTTCACGCTTTTGCCAATTGCTGTTTAATGCCACTGTTGGAGAAGTGGCTTTTGATGCTGCAGATGAGATCAAACCTTTTAAACTTCATAAAAGGGTTTTCAAAGATCTCATATCTAAAGATGAGAATAGACCTGTTCTCAGGCCATTACAAATTCCAGCTCTATTAAGAGCTAGGCTGAATCTGCCTCAAGCACCACAACAACAGCCTCAAAACCAACCACAACATCCAGTCTCTCCTACAGCCACCAGACAACCCAGATCATCAACACCAAAAACATCAAGGGCTACAAAGTCTGATGCAGCCCCTTCTACTATGAAGACCAGAACCTCTGTTGCTACACAAGTTCTGAAGACAAAGTCTGATAGGCCAACAAACTCTGATACAGTTCCTACTGTAAACTCTGAGACAGTCTCTAAGACTTTAAACTCTGAAGCTGCTTCTCCACCAAAGCAGAAAAGAAGGAGACTTGTTGCAGCTTATGATTATGAAGATCTGGAAGCCCCTCCTGCAACAAACTCTGAACCTTCTCAGGCTAGCCCTCAGTCCAGAAAAGTTAGATTCAAAGCAAGGGCAAACAAGCCTAAGAAAGCAAAGGTACCAATTACTGAAATCACAGATTTCACTCTTGAGGAAGAGCAAGCACCATCCACTTCACTTACTGATTTATCTCAAGCTCTGATGGTGCATCCTCTTCAAGCTGTTCCACTCTCAACTGCTACAGCATCTTCTACTTCATCTGAAGTAGATGAGGAAATAATTTGCAAGGAACAAGCTACAGCTGAAGCTGAGACAACAGTGTCTGATTCTCACATTCCAATATCTGATCATGGACCCTCCACTCCAATTCCTCACTCTCCATTGAAGTTTCCTGAGGGTGCCATTATTCATGATACAGCTCCAGAAAACTACAAGTCAGATGCTGTAGTTGAAGAATCTGACAAGGTAGCATTGGAAGCATTGCAGTCCCTTGCTAAGGCTGGTGAAGAGCCTAGAAACTCAAAATCTGAAGATCAAGAAAAATCTGTTCCAGATATTGTTAAAAATGCTGTTGATCCTGCATCTGATGATGCTGAGGATGATGAAAGTGAAGATGATGACAATGAGGATGAAGTCCCCATGTCTCTTCAACAACAAAAATGGGAGTCTACCAGCCAATATAATGCCAGGCTGCAAACTCTGAAGCCAAACTCTGAGCCTCTTCCCAGGGATCTTCAGGTTGATCCACCAAATGAAGTATGGGATAAACTCTGGCTGAGCCACCAGCATTCTCTGGAGCCAGCAAAGGCTGAAGAATTCTTATCCATGGCAGAGAATAAGATTACAAACTCTGATGTTATGTCAAGCCTCAAAGCCACAGTTCTATATCTGAAGACATTTCATACTGCTCATGCTCAGACATCTAAGTCAGTAGATGGTCTCAGAACAGAGGTAGCCAATTTTAAGGAAACTCAGAATATGGACAAGAAAAGGCACTTGCTACCTCTGAAGGAAGACATGAAGAAGCTGGTGTCTGCAAATCAATCCCTGGAACAGAGGATGTCAAACATTGAGTCTACTCAAGAGGCAATGTCCAAACAGCTTGAAGCCATCCAATCTTCACTTTCTCTGATAACTTCAGTACTGATTCCTGATGAGGATGATGTCAAAAAGGGGGAGAGAGTAGCTAATGTCAAATGCAAAACTACTTCTCAAACTCTGAAGAGAAAGAAAAATGATGATGATGATGATGTGGATGACTTCACCAAGAACAAAAGATTTCAAGCTGCCACTGGTGGAAGAGTTTCAAACTCTGACAGTCAAAAACAGTCTAAGCAAAGCTCAAAGTCTGCTCCAGTTCCAACACACAATGTCACATCTGGATCAAAGCAAAGACCAGTGGATGGATCAGATAAACCAATGACTGATGAAGAGTATGCTAGATTGTTATTTGAACAAGAAAATCCAGAAGCCAAATTGGATTCGGAGTTGATTGCTGCAGAGGAAGCAGAACTGAAGAAAGAACATGTTGAAGCTATAACCTCAGGAAAAATCCAGAAACCTGCAAAATCAACTGCCAGACCAAAGGAAAAAGGGATACTGATCAAGGAAGCTACTGTTGCTGATCAGAGTTTACCAATCAAAAAGGTATACTCTGAAGATGAATATACAAGCAAAGGCAAAAGCATAGTAGATGATAACCTTGAGAAAGGCTGGGTTAAGAAGAAGCCTACAACCTCTGACAAAGATCAAGTTGTAAAATAAAAGAAATCAGAAGCTGCAATCTCTGACAAAGCTCATATTGCAGAATCACAGCAAGACAAATTAACCTCTGACACAGCTCAAGTTAATAAGGAAACAAAGAAAGACACAACCTCTGACAAGGCTCAAGCTGTGTTCAAACCAACAACAACTCCATTGCCAGGATTTGCAAAGCCAAGTCTGATGACTGAGATAAATTTTGACAATGGCTCAATTCAACCAATCTCTCATCGAAAAGCAGGAAGAGATAAAAGAGGACTAGGATCTAAATATGAAAAATTTGATCAGAGTATAGGATCAATGTCAACAGACCCCTCATCTCTCTGTGCACCCATGACTGGAGCATTGCAAGAAAGAATGGACAAACTGGATTCAGTCCAACTGGTGAAGAATGACAGAGGTGATAACATTCTTATCTACTTCATGTCTGATGGAACAGTGTTTAGGGTTATTGAAGCTGATCTCTATGCTAAACACTGGGAGGAATTGAGATATGTTTCACACATATTTCAAGTGAAGAACAAGTCATGTCAACACATCTCAAATATGCTCAAAGATCAAATCAGAAGGAAGATGGGTATAACAGGAAACAAGAATGCTGGACCTTTTATTCCTAAGTACTTCAATCATCAAGGACAGTTAGTTGAGATGAAGAAGAATTCAGCAAAAATAGAAACAATAGCTGGAATCAGTACTCTTAGTTTCAATGAAGAGTCTGACAAAGGTTATTACATCAGGCTGGATAAAGACATGAGAAGAAACAAGATCTATGATCTCAGAGCTGCAATCTATCAAACTGGAGTTTCAGATCCAGAGCTAAGAGAGATCAAGAGACAGATGATCACAGCACTTACAGAAGCTGAAAGAGAACTCCTCAGAGAATACTTAAAGACAGCCAATGGTGTCTATGAAGCTAAGGAGTAAAGTATCTGTAAGTTTTAAAAGTTTTCTGTTATATAGCTAAACTCTGTTGCATTTGACTTATTTGTTTTGACATCATCAATTATCTGTTAACTTGCACATAAAATATTTATGCACAAGTTGGGGGAGATTGTTAGATATAATTGATGATTACTAATGTTCTTAAAGTTTGTTTTAGAACAGAAGTGATCAGAGTTTAAGCTGGAAGCTGATCAGAGTTTAATAAAGTCTGACCAGAGTTTGATAAAGTCTGATCAGAGTTTACATAGTCAAGGCTCGTCAGAGTTTACACGTGGAAAGAGCTCAGAAGCGGATATACTTCAAGGAAGGATAGAAGCGGAGGAGTGATTTGCTGACTATGGAAACTAAACAGAAAACAGTAGCAATCTTTGATTGATAGAATACATAGCTGATTTATAGGATATCAAATCAGAGATTGATTTTGTAACTGTGTCTATATAAACACAGATTAGGGTTACTCTATATGAGTTGAGTTATCGAGTATATTTTACAGAACCCTAGCAGCTCTCAGTGATAATATATAAATCACTGAGAGAGTTTTTGTAACCATTCAAGCTTTGTGAATAAGAGTTTACTGCTTTCAATCTCTTATATTGTCATATTGTGTTATTGATTGTGTTCACTATATAAGTTAATATAGTGAGTTTATAGGACCTAACATAGCAGCTGAGCTATCCTGCATGCCAAATTTCTTTAGCAGGTTCCTGGTATATTTAGACTGATTAATGAAAATACCCTCATCAGTCTGTTTAAACTTGAAGTCCCATAAAATAGCTCATTTCTCCCATCATGCTCATCTGATATCTAGACTGCATAAGCTTTGAGAATCTCTCACAGAGTTTAGAATTAGTAGATCCAAAAATGATATCATCTACATAAACTTGAACTAAAAGCAGATCATTACCATGGTTGAGATAGAATAAAGTTTTGTCAATTGTACCTCTGTTGAAACCACTGTCCAAAAGAAATTGAGCCAGAGTTTCATACCATGCTCTTGGTGCTTGCTTTAGTCCATACAGTGCTTTATCCAATCTGTAGACATGATCTGGAAATTTTGTGTCCACAAATCCTGGAGGTTGTTCAACATATACCTCTTCCTCCAGCTCCCCATTGAGAAAAGCACTTTTTACATCCATCTGATAAACTCTGAATTTCTTGTGTGCTGCATAAGCCAAGAAAATTCTGATTGCTTCCAATCTGGCAACTGGAGCAAAGGTCTCATCATAGTCAATTCCTTCCTGTTGAGAATATCCCTTGGCTACCAGTCTGGCTTTATTTCTTGTGATTACTCCATCACTGTCTGTTTTGTTTCTGAACACCCATTTAGTATCAACTATTGATCTGTTCTTTGGTCTTGGTACAAGTGTCCAGACTTTATTTCTCTCAAATTCATTTAACTCCTCCTGCATTGTTGTTACCCAGTCTGCATCCTTTAAACCTTCTTCCACTTTCTTTGGTTCTGTCTGAGATAGAAATGAATGGAATAAACACTCATTTGCTGTTGCAATTCTGGTTTGTACTCCAGCATCTGGATCTCCAATGATCAGATCTGGTGTGTGAGACTTTGTCCACTTCCTTTCATGTGGCAGTTGATTTCTGGAACTATATCCTCCCCCATAATCCATGCCGGTATCATTCTGATTCTCTGATGCCTCTCCCCCATTATTCATGCTATCTCCATGAGCATTCTGAGTTTCTGATGCTCCCCCTGAAGATGTGTTCTCATGATTTTCTGATGCAGAATGATCAGAGTTTAAGGAGTCAGAATCAGAGTTTGAGTTTTCTGTCGAGTCTGCAACATTTTCATCCAGATTTTGATTTTGAAAGTGCTCCCCCTCAACATGTGCTTGAGGTTGATGAGTTGAAGTTACATGTTCTGATATTGTCTCAGAGTCAGAGTTTATGGAATCAGAGAATGCATCTTCATCTTCAAATCTGAGTTGCTCATGATCTTCAAAATCTTCCATTCCAGTAATTTTCTTATCATCAAAGGACACATGAATGGATTCCATGATTACCCTTGTTCTCAGATTGTAAACTCTGAAGGCTTTTGTTGATAAAGGATAACCAACAAAAATTCCTTCATCAGCTTTTAAATCAAATTTGGTTAGCTGTTCAGGATGATTTTTCAGAACAAAACATTTACATCCAAAAATGTGGAAGTATTTGAGATTTGGTTTTCTGCCTTTGACCATTTCAAATGGAGTTTTTCCATGCTTGTTAATCAGAGTTGCATTCTGTGTGAAACAGGCAGATTGCACAGCTTCAGCCCAGAAGTAGGTTGGTAACTTTGCTTCCTCCAACATGGTTCTAGCAGCTTCAATCAGAGTTCTGTTCTTCCTTTCTACAACACCATTTTGTTGAGGTGTTCCAGGTGCTGAAAATTCCTGTTTAATGCCATTTGCTTTACAGAACTCTTCCATTTTAAAATTCTTGAACTCAGTGCCATTATCACTTCTGATGATCTTTACTGCATCTTTAGAGATTTTGTTTAGCTGTCTGACATGCTCAATCAATAAAGATGGTGTCTCATCCTTGCTGTGTAGAAAATATACCCATGTATATCTGGTAAATTCATCAACAATGACCAGAGTATATCTCTTCTTTGCAATGGACATTATATTTACTGGTCCAAAAAGATCAACATGAAGCAGATGATATGGCTCAAGAATTGAGGACTCAGTTTTACTTTTAAATGAAGACTTCCTCTGTTTTGCTTTCTGACAGGAATCACAGAGTCCATCTGGAGTAAAAACTGATTTTGGAAGTCCTTTCACAAGATCTTTCTTCACAAGCTCATTTATATTATTGAAGTTCAGGTGAGATAATTTCTTGTGCTAGTTCCAGCTTTCTTCAATACTGGCTCTGCCAAGTAGACAGATTGCAGAGCTTTCAGAGTTTAAAGATAGCTTGGCTTCATAGATGTTCCCATGTCTGTATCCTTTTAGAACAACTTTTCCAGTGGTTTTACTGATAACCTCACAGTGTTCCTCCAGGAAATCAACATGATATCCTCTGTCACAGATTTGACTTATGCTCAGCAGGTTGTGCTTAAGTCCTGAGACCAGAGCTACAGATTGAATGATGACATTTCCAAGATTGATATTGCCATATCCCAAAGTTTTCCCTATGTTGCCATCTCCATAAGAAACATTTGGGCCAGCCTTCTCCACAAAGTCTGATAGCAGGGCTTTATTTCCTGTCATATGTCCTGAGCATCCACTGTCCAGAACTAGGATGTTCTCCCTATTGCCCTGCAATCACATATACAACTAATGGTTAGTTTTAAGGACCCAGACTTGCTTGGATCCTTTGTTCTTGTTAAGTTTGTTAACACTAGCAGCGGAGGATTTATCAGAGTTTAAATCAGAGTTTAAATCAGAGTTTGTGTTAACAGACTTTTTAACAGATGTTGAACTAGGAGAATCAATCTTTTTCTTCAAAGAAGGTTTCAATTCATAATAGTCATAATATAAACTATGGTATTCCTTACAAGTGTAAATGGAATGCCATAAACTACCACAATGAAAACAAGGATTTTCTGGTCTAAATCTAGTATTCCTAGTCTTAACTTCTGATTTTGGAGACATAGCATTTATGTCCTTATTTTTCCTGCAAAAAGAAGCAAGATGATTAGGATTACCACAATTATGACAAGTTTTCCTAGGAGCATTTGGAATAGGCATATAACTGTTGCTTTTGTTTATTCCAACCTTTCCATTCCTATTTTTCCTAGGTTCCTTAATCCTGTTTTCTTTCTTAACCTCCTTGAGCTTATGCTTAAGCTGTTTCTGAGTCATCAAACCAATATTAACCTGTTTAGGTGTATCAGTCTTTGATTTGTCCTGAGTCTTTGATTCTGCAACAAATCTTACTGGAACTACCCTAGGTTTTTCAATTTTAATGGTTTCTTGTTTGTTAGATATAATTGATGATTACTAATGTTTTTAAAGTTTGTTTTAGAACAGGAGTGATCAGAGTTTAAGCTGGAAGCTGATCAGAGTTTAATAAAGTCTGACCGGAGTTTAATAAAGTCTGATCAGAGTTTACATAGTCAAGACTCGTCAGAGTTTACACGTGGAAAGAGCTCAGAAGCGGATATACTTCAGGGAAGGATAGAAGCGGAGGAGTGATTTGCTGACTATGGAAACCAAACAGAAAACAGTAGCAATCTTTGATTGATAGAATACATAGCTGATTTATAGGATATCAAATCAGAGATTGATTTTGTAACTGTGTATATATAGACACAGATTAGGGTTACTCTATACGAGTTGAGTTATCGAGTATATTTTACAGAACCCTAGCAGCTCTTAGTGATAATATATAAATCACTGAGAGAGTTTTTGTAACCGATTAAGCTTTGGGAATAAGAGTTTACTGCTTTCAATCTCTTATATTGTCATTCTGTGTGATTGATTGTGTTCATTATATAAACTAATATAGTAAGTTAATAGGACCTAACAAGTGGTATCAGAGCGAGCTCTGTTAAGATAACTACAGTGAGATCTTAATCACAATCATGTCTGAAAAATCACAAGCTTCGTCTTTTAGAGTTCCAGTCCTTAAGGCATCTGAATATCCAGTCTGGAAAGAGAGAATGATTATATTTCTAGACTCTGTCGATCCAGAATACCTTGACAGGATCTATGATGGACCACATATGCCCACAAAGCTCTCTGTTGGGCTTGGAGATGAACCTCAGAAGATGGTTCCAAAAGACAAGAAAGATTATACCCCTGAGGACATCTTGTCAATTGGTAAAGACTCAAAGGTGAAACACCTTCTGCACAGTGCCCTTGATAATGCAATGTCTAATAGGGTGATTGGGTGCAAAACTGCTAAACAAATCTGGGATGCTCTGGAAACCAGATGTCAGGGAACTCAAGCCATCAAGAAGAACAGAAAAACCATCCTTACACAGGAGTAGGAGCACTTTGACTCAAAATCTGGTGAGTCCTTGACAGATCTGTATGACAGATTTGTCAAACTGTTGAATGACTTATCTCTGGTGAACAAGGAATATGATCTTGAAGACTCAAACCTCAAATTCCTTCTGGCTCTTCCTGAAAAATGGGATTTGAAAGTCACTACAATAAGAGACAATCTTGATCTTGGAGAAATGTCTCTTGATGATGTTTTTGGAAGACTGAAGACTCATGAACTTGAGATGGAGCAGAGGAGCAAACGTCATGGAGGCAAATCAAAGTCTGTTGCTCTAAAAGTTCAAGAGGAAGCTGCTAAGAGCAAAGGAAAAGCTCATGTCACAAAGTCTGACATTGAGTCATCAAACTCTGATGACTCAAACTCTGATGTTCCCTCAGACTCTGAAGACAGTGATGATGAGATGGTGCAGTTAGCAGCATTGATGGTGAAAAGCTTCAAGAAGTTGGCTTACAAAAAGTTCAACAAAGGCAAAAGTTTCTCAAGGAAAGACAGAAACTCTGACAGAGTTTATGATAAGAAGAACTTCAGGAAGAATGAGGGCAAGGAAGGAAAAGCTGGAAAAGCTGACAAGTATACATGTTTTAACTGTGGTGAAAAGGATCACTTTGCATCTGAATGCAAGAAAGCCAAGAAAGAAAAGGAAAAAGCCTTTATCACCAAGAAAGGAAACTGGACGAATACATCTGATTCAGAGGAAGAAGTCAATTATGCTCTGATGGCAAACACTGACAACAACTCTGAATCTACTGCTAAGGTACCTCATTCTACTCTTGCCTTTGATACTGAAGATATAACTGAGTTAAGATTGTTCCTTAAAACTTTGCATATCAGCTTTAGAGATCAGACTTTAGAGAATGAAAGATTAAAATCTGAAACTCTAAGTGTAAAGAAAAGGAATGATTATCTAGAAAAAGAATTAGTTCAGATGTTAGAAGTTCAGAAAGAGAGAGATGATGCTGTCATTGTCAAAGATGAACTATTAAAGAGGTATGCATCTCTTCAATCAGAACTTGCTAAGGAAAGGGATATTATTCAGACATGGACTAATTCAGGCAAAACTACTCAGGATATCTTAGGTAGTGGAAACTGGAAGAAGGGACTAGGTTACACTGATAACTCAGAAGCTGAGTCATCAAAAACAGAGTTTGTTAAAACTGAAAAACCTAAGGTTAAACCTGTTAAATTTGTTGTTGAATCCTCTAAGTCTAAACAGAGTAGACCAGAATCAGAGATTAACAACAATTTAAAATCTGATAAGCCCAAACAGGTTAACATAGGACTGATGACTCAGAAACGGCTTAAGCATAAGCTTAAAGAGGTAAAGTCTGATAACAAAGACAAGGAGCCTAGGAAAAATAGAAATGGCAAGGTTGGAATAGACAAGAGTAATAACTACATGCCTATTCCAAATGCACCTAGGAAGACATGCCATAACTGTGGAAATACTAATCATCTTGCTAATTTTTGCAGGAAGAACAAGGACATTAACTCCTTACCTACAAAGTCTGGAGTTAGAAAAAGTAGTATTAGATATAAACCACAAGATCCATGTTTTCATTGTGGTAGTTTATGGCATTCTATTTATACTTGCAAAGAATATCATAGTTTGTATTATGATTATTATCAATTGAAACCTTCTTTGAAAAAGGTTAATAAAAACTCTGCAAGTACAAAATCTGTTTCTAGTACAAACTCTGTTTCAAAGTCTGTTAGCTCAAACTCTGATAATAATAATTCCGCTGCAAAAGCTAACAAACTTAATAAGGCCAAGGGATCCAAGCAAGTCTGGGTCCTTAAAACTAACAATTAGTGGTCTTTGTGATTGCAGGGCAACAGGAAGAATATCCTAGTCTTGGACAGTGGATGTTCAGGACACATGACTGGAAATAAGGCCCTGCTGTCAGAGTTTGTCGAGAAAGCTGGCCCAAGTGTTTCTTATGGAGATGGCAACATAGGAAGGACTCTGGGATATGGCAACATCAATCTTGGAAATGTCATCATCTCAAATGTAGCTCTTGTTCAAGGGCTAAAACACAATTTACTCTCTGTCAGTCAGATCTGTGACAGAGGATATCATGTTGATTTCTATGAAGAACACAGTGAGATAGTAAGCAAGTCAACAGGCAAGGTTGCAGTGATTGCTCACAGACATGGAAACATTTATGAAATCAACTTGCCTACAAACTCTGAAGGAAAAGCAATTTGCTTATCTACAAGAATCTCTGCAGAAGAAAGTTGGAAGTGGCACAAGAAGCTCTCACATCTCAATTTCAACTCCATAAATGAACTTATAAAGAAAAAGCTTGTGAGAGGACTCCCTGAATCACTACTCACTTCAGATGGTCTATGTGATTTATGTCAAAAGGCCAAGCAGAGAAAGACATCCTTCAAGAGTAAGACTGAATTCTCAATAAAGAAGCCATATCATCTTCTACATGTTGATCTATTTGGACCAGTTAATGTACCATCCATTGCAAGGAAGAAATATGCTCTTGTCATTGTTGATAAGTATACTAGATACACTTGGGTATATTTTCTTCACTCTAAAGATGAAACAGCTTTGCATCTGATGGATCATGTGAAGCAACTGGACCATGGATCTGAAGACAAAGTAAAGATCATTAGAAGTGATAATGGAACTGAGTTCAGAAATTCAACAATGGAAGAGTTCTGCAAAGAAAGAGGTGTAGTGCAACAATTTTCTGCACCTGGAACACCACAGCAAAATGGTGTAGTTGAAAGGAAAAACAGGACTCTAATAGAAGTTGCCAGAACTATGCTTGATGAGGCTAAATTACCTACTTATTTCTGGGCAGAAGCTGTTCAAACAGCTTGTTTCACTCAAAATGCAACACTGATTAATAAGCATGGCAAGACCCCGTATGAGATGGTGAAGAAAAAGAAGCCAAATCTGAAGTACTTTCATGTATTTGGGTGCAAATGCTTTGTATTGAAGACTCATCCAGAACAGCTTACCAAGTTTGATTTAAAAGCTGATGAAGGCATTTTTGTAGGTTATCCTCTGACAACAAAGGCCTTCAGAGTCTATAATCTAAGAACCAAGGTGATCATGGAATCCATACATGTGTCATTTGATGACAAGAGAATTATGGGTTTAGCAGATATGGATGATCATGAAGAACTGCATTTTGAAAATGAAGAAATATTCTCTGATTCGACAAACTCTGATGAACAGTCAAACTCTGACTGTGAGCAAAATACAGCAAACTCTGGTGAAAATTTACAAGTTCATGATGATGAAGCATATGTTGAGGGGGAGCATCAGAATGTTTCAGACTCTACCCAAGACTCAAACTCATCAGAGAATGCTGACTCAAACTCATCAGAGAATACTGATTCAAACTCTGATAGCACAAATTCAGGGGGAGCTACAGAGAAATATCAACAGAATCAAGAGAGCATGGATCAAGGGGGAGGATCCAATGATGAAAGTAGCCAACTTCCACATGCTAGGAAGTGGACAAAATCTCATACACCTGATTTGATAATTGGAAATCCAGAAGCAGGTGTGCAAACAAGGACAACTACAGCAAATGAGTGTTTACATCATTGCTTTCTGTCACAAACAGAACCTAAAAAGGTGGAGGAAGGTCTTCAAGATGCTGACTGGATTCAAGCAATGCAAGAAGAGCTAAATGAGTTTGAGAGAAATAAAGTCTGGACCCTAGTACCAAGACCTAAAGATAGATCAATAGTTGGTACAAAATGGGTTTTCAGAAACAAAACTGATAGTGAAGGTGTCATTACAAGGAATAAAGCAAGACTTGTGGCAAAAGGGTATTCACAACAGGAAGGTATTGATTATGATGAGACATTTGCTCTAGTTGCAAGATTGGAGGCAATTAGAATCTTTCTGGCCTATGCTGCGCACAAGAAATTCAAGGTATTCCAGATGGATGTCAAGAGCGCTTTTCTTAATGGGAAACTGGATGAAGAGGTATATGTTGAACAACCTCCAGGATTTGTGGATCCAAAGCATCCAGACTATGTCTACAGATTGGACAAAGCTCTCTAAGGACTAAAGCAGGCTCCAAGGGCATGGTATGAAACTCTAGCTCAATTTCTTATTGAAAGTGGATTCACTAGAGGTACCATAGACAAAACCTTGTTTTATTTGAATCATGGTAATGATCTGCTTTTAGTTCAAATCTATGTTGATGATATCATTTTTGGTTCCACTAATGCTAAACTCTGTCAAAGATTTGCCAAGCTCATGCAGTCTAGGTACCAAATGAGCATGATGGGGGAACTCAGTTATTTTCTGGGTTTACAAGTTAAACAGACTGAAGATGGGATTTTTATCAATCAAGCCAAGTATACCAGAAATCTCTTGAAGAAATTTGGTATGCAAGACAGTTCAGCTGCAACTACTCCTATGGCAACAGCAACCAAGCTAGACAAAGATACTGGTGCATCAGTGGATATCACAAACTATAGAGGAATGATTGGATCTTTGCTTTATCTGACTGCAAGTAGACCAGACATAATGTATGCCACATGTCTATGTGCAAGATTTCAGGCAGATCCAAGAGAGCCTCATCTGATTGCAGTAAAGAGGATATTCAGATATCTCAAGGGAACCACATCATTGGGATTATGGTATCCTAGAGAATCAGATTTTAGTCTAATTGGATACTCTGATGCAGATTTTGCAGGTTGCAAAATTGACAGGAAAAGCACAAGTGGGAGCTGTCAATTTCTGGGTGGAAGACTTGTTTCTTGGTACAGCAAGAAGCAAAAGTCAATATCAACATCAACAGCAGAGTCAGAGTATATAGCTGCAGGCAGCTGCTGTGCTCAAATTCTTTGGATGAAGAATCAATTGTTGGACTATGGGTTATCCTTTTCTAAAATTCCTATTTATTGTGATAACCAAAGTGCTATTGCTATGACAGGAAACCCAGTTCAACATTCTCTGACAAAGCACATCAGTATAAGATATCATTTTATAAGGGAGCATGTGCTGGAAGGAACCATTGAACTTCACTTTGTTCCCACTGAACAGCAGCTAGCAGACATATTCACCAAACCACTATGTGAAGCAACTTTTACTAGGCTGGTGAATGAGCTAGGAATGATATCAGGAACTGAGTAAACATAATGGTCAGATCTTTCAAGTTTAAATTGTCAAATTACCATATGTATTGCTCACAAATTTGCCATGATATACTCTGATTGTTAAACTCTGTTTGTTATACTCTGATTGTCATTCTCTGACGATATTCTCTGATGTTTGTAAACTCTGAATCTTGATAAAAGATCTCATTTTATTTCTTTGAGACAAATAACCTGTGAAGATACTATGAAGCATGATCTGAATTAGTAATCATGAATCTCAGTTAAGTTCTTCAATCTTGATCTCAATTTTGTGCAACTGTATTACACAAGAAGCATGTTAATATCATTGAGACTCTTTTACTTCACATATCTTAATTATAAGTGAGACTGATTAATTTGAATTTTCTCTCATTAAATTAGAGATGCACAGTGGTTATAAACTCTGATGACTTTATATCTAAGCCAATACACCCCAGATGATAAGCATGGTACTCCTTTGAGATCGTAGATGTCTATATGACAGTGACTGGGAAGACCCAAACATTTGTTGGTATTAAGTAATTGCTAAGATTTTATAATCTATGGTGACCAGTCACAATCTCTGATTACTGGAGAAATACTGATGCAATATTATATTTAAAGGTCGTGCCTCATTTGCACTGAGAAGCGTCCCCTTATATATAAATAATATATATATATATATATATATATATATATATATATATATATATATATAGGGGGTATTTAATTGCATAATTCTTCATCAGAGTATGTCACTTCTCTATGTCTTGAGAGTTTGAACAGATTATATTTGTCTTCCTTATTCTTAGGAAATTATGAAATTCTTTAGTCTCTGATTTAATATGTTAAATCACACACATTATTTCACAAGCACATTATTGAGCTATGGATTTTATGACAAAATCTGATTTTTGATGAATTTTCTAAACATTATGTCTTATTCTGAGGTACTTAGAAATTTATTTTCTTTGTTTTAAATCTCAGAGTTTAAAATTCGAGGGAGTTGATCTTGATTTTTTTTAAATCTTGTACATCTCAGGAGTTTAAATATTCAGAGAATGTGAAGAGAGTGTTCCAAACGGCTGTATTGTTAGTGGGCTTACATGTAAAACTTTTTAATAGGAGAACGTGTAATCAGCATTTATAACTGCACAAGTTTTACTGCAACTCAAATCTTCTCTTACACACTTTCTCAAACACCTTTCTTCCTTTACAAACTCTGTTCTAATGGCGACTTCAGCGTTTACTCATGCAGGTGTGGAATTTGTTCCCAACAACCACGCTGCCATTCTTAACACAGCAGATGCTCCAAGGGATTATCATCCAATCCAGCAATTCCTGGCACAGAGTGCCCTGGCTACTGCTCTTACCGCTCCTGCCAGACTCTCTGGAAGCCAAATCATCACTTTTTGGAGGACAGGGCAATATGATAATGGTGGTGCAGATGGATCACCATCTATTGTGTTCGAATATGAAGGGGAGGAGTATGCTGTTACTCCAGCCACAGTTCGTCAAGCATTCAACATGCCAGAGAATGCAGCTTACATCATAAATGGAGATACCAATCTCAGGGGCATGATGAATGCTCTGGGCTACAGTGAATCGCTTGATAAATTGGGACAATTAAAGCGTCCAGGACTAAGAAGGGAATCGAGCTTCTTCTTTGACTGTATCACGAGGGCTTTCCAGAAGAAAAGCACCAACTGGGATGCTATACCCATGGATATGCTACAAATTGGGTATTCTCTGATCTACTCTACTAATTTTGATTTTGGTAGATTAGTTCTTAGAAATATTGGTGAAAGAATGCATGAAAATAGACAAATCATATATTTCTCAAGATTTTGTCAATTACTGTTTAATGCCACTGTTGGTGAGGTGGATTTTGCTGTTGATGATGAGATCAAGCCCTTTAGGCTTCATAAAAGGGTGTTCAAGGACCTCATCTCAAAAGATGAGAAGTATCCAATCCAGAGGCCTCTCCTAATTCCAGCTCCAGTTAGAGCTAGGATGGATTTGCCCCCAGTCCAACAACAACAACCCCAACAACAACAACCTCAACCTTCCAGACCTCCGACAGCAAGCAGATCTTCTGCATCCAAGTCAACAAGGGCTACAAAGTCTGATGCAGCCCCTTCCACTGTGAAGACCAGAACCTCTGTTGCTACACAAGTTCTGAAGACAAAGTCTGATGTGCCAACAAACTCTGATACAGTTCCTACTGTAAACTCTGATACAGTCTCTAAGACTTTAAACACTGAAGCTGCTTCTCCACCAAAGCAGAAAAGAAGGAGACTTGTTGCAGCTTATGACTATGATGATCTGGAACCCTCTCATGCAACAAACTCTGAACCTCCTCAGGCTAGCCCTCAGTCATGAAAAGTTAGATTTAAAGCAAGGGCAAACAAGCCTAAGAAGGCAAAGGTACCCATTACTGAGATCACTGATTTCACTATTGAGGAAGAGCAAGCACCATCTACTACACTTCCTGATTCTTCTCAAGCTCTGATGGTGCATCCTCTTCAAGCTGTTCCACTCTCTACTGCTACAGCATCTTCTACTTCATCTGAAGTAGATGAGGAAATAATCTGCAAGGAACCAGTTACAACTGAAGCTGGGACAACATTGTTTGATCCTCACACTCCAATCTCTGATCATGGACCCTCCACTCCAATTCCTCAATCTCCATTGAAATTTCCTGAGGGTGCCATAATTCATGATACAGCTCCAGAAAATTACAAGTCAGATGCTGTAATTGCAGACTCTGACAAGGTAGTATTGGAAGCATTGCAGTCACTTGCTAAGGCTAGTGAAGAGCCCAGCAAATCAAAATCTGCAGATCAAGAGAATGTTGTTCCAGATCCTGTTGAAGATGATGTTGATCCTGCATCTGATGATGATGAGGATGATGAAAATGAAGATGATGAAAATGAGGATGAAGTCCCCATGTCTCTTCAACAACAGAAGTGGGAGTCTACCAGTCAATACAATGCCAGACTGCAGACTCTGAAGACAAACTCTGAGCCTCTTCCCAGGGATCTTCAGGTTGATCCACCTAATGAAGTATGGGATAAACTCTGGCTGAGTCACCAGCATTCTCTGGAGCCGGTAAAGGCTGAAGAATTTCTATCCTTGGCAGAGAATAAAATTACAAACTCTGATGTCATGTCAAGCCTCAAAGCCACAGTTCTATATCTGAAGACATTTCATACTGCTCATGCTCAGACATCTAAGTCAGTAGATGGTCTTAGAACAGAGGTAGCTAACTTGTCTGAAACTCAGAATATGGACAAGAAAAGGCATTTACTACCTCTGAAGGAAGACATGAAGAAGCTGGTGTCTGCAAATCAATCTCTGGAACTGAGGATGTCAAACATTGAGTCCACTCAAGAGACAATGTCTAAACAGCTTGAAGCCATCCAATCTTCACTTTCTCTGATAACCTCAGTACTGATTCCTGATGAGGTTGATGTCAAAAAGGGGGAGAGAGTAGCAAAAGTCAAATGCAAGTCTACTTCTCAAACTCTGAAAAGAAAGAAAAATGATGATGATGATGATGTGGATGACTTCACAAAGAACAAGAGATTTCAAGCTGCAACTGGTGGAAGAGTTTCAAACTCTGACAGTGCAAAACAGTCTAAGCAAAGCTCAAAGTCTGCTCCAGCTCCAACACACAATGTCACATCTGGATCAAAGCAAAGACCAGTGGCTGGATCAGATAAACCAATGACTGATGAAGAATATGCTAGACTGATATTTGAACAAGAAAATCCAGAAGCTAAATTGGATTTGGAGTTGATTGCTGCAGAGGAAGCTGAACTGAAGAAAGAATATGTTGAAGCTATAAACTCAGGACAAATTCAGAAACCTGCAAAATCAACTGCCAGACCAAAGGAAAAAGGAATAATGATCAAGGAAACTACTATTGCTGATCAGAGTTTACCAATCAAAAAGGTATACTCTGAAGATGAATATACAAGCAAAGGCAAAAGCATAGTAGATGATCGCCTTGAGAAAGGCTGGATTCAGAAGAAGCCTACAACCTCTGACAGAGATCAAGTTGTAAAAGGAAAGAAATCAGAAGCTGCAATCTCTGACAAAGCTCATATTGCAGAATCACAAGAAGAAAAATTAACCTCTGACACAGCTCAAGTTAATGAGGAAGCAAAGAAAGATACAACCTCTGACAAGGCTCAAGTTGTGTTTAAACCAACTATCACTCCTTTATCAGGATTTGTAAAGCCTAGTTTGATGACTGAGATAAAATTTGACAAGGGTTCAATTCAACCAATCTCTCATCAAAAAGCAGGAAGAAATAAAGGAGGGTTGGGATCAAAATATGAAGTATTTGAGCAGAGCATAACATCAATGCCTAATGATCCCTCATCCCTCTGTGCACCAAAGACTGGAGCTTTGCAAGAAAGAATGGACAAGCTTGATTCAGTTCAACTGGTGAAGAATGACAGAGGTGATAATGTTCTCATATACTTTATGTCTGATGGAACAGTGTTTAGAGTTATTGAAGCTGATCTTTATGCTAAACACTGGGAAGAGTTGAGATATGTTCAGTACATATTTCAAGTGAAGAACAAATCATGTCAGCACATCTCAAATCTGATCAAGGATCAAATCAAGGGAAAGATTGGTATAACAGGAAACAAGAATGCTGGACCTTTTATTCCTAAGTACTTCAATGATCAAGGTCAGCTAGTTGAGATGAAGAAGAATTCAGCAAAAATAGAAACAATAGCTGGAATCAGTGCTCTTACATTCAATGAAGAGTCTGATAAAGCTTACTACATCAGGCTGGATAAAGACATGAGAAGAAACAAGATCTATGATCTTAGAGCTGCAATCTATCAAACTGGAATTTCAGATCCAGAACTAAGAGAGATCAAGAGACAGACGATCACAGCACTTGCAGAAGCTGAAAGAGAACTCCTCAAGGAATATTTAAAGACAGCTCATGGTGTCTATGAAGCTAAGGAGTAAAGTATCTGTAAGTTTAAAAAGTTTTCTGTTATGGTTATATAGCTAAACTCTGTTGCATTTGACTTATTTGTTTTGACATCATCAATTATCTGTTAACTTGCACATAACATATTTATGCACAAGTTGGGGGAGATTGTTAGATATAATTGATGATTACTAATGTTCTTAAAGTTTGTTTTAGAACAGGAGTGATCAGAGTTTAAGCTGGAAGCTGATCAGAGTTTAATAAAGTCTGACCAGAGTTTAATAAAGTCTTATCAGAGTTTACATAGTCAAGACTCGTCAGAGTTTACATGTGGAAAGAGCTCAGAAGCGGATATACTTCAAGGAAGGATAGAAGCGGAGGAGTGATTTGCTGACTATGGAAACCAAACAAAAAACAGTAGCAATCTTTGATTGATAGAATACATAGCTGATTTATAGGATATCAAATCAGAGATTGATTTTGTAACTGTGTATATATAGACACAGATTAGTGTTACTCTATACGAGTTGAGTTATCGAGTATATTTTATAGAACCCTAGCAGCTCTTAGTGATAATATATAAATCACTGAGAGAGTTTTTGTAACCGATTAAGCTTTGTGAATAAGAGTTTACTGCTTTCAATCTCTTATATTGTCATTCTGTGTGATTGATTGTGTTCATTATATAAACTAATATAGTAAGTTAATAGGACCTAACATTGTTTATATGACTCAGCTTCATTTTTATCAGCGTAACCTAACCCTTTCTTCCAGTTTCCACTTTCTAAGATATTCTGAGTAGTCTTACCTGAGTTAGTCCAAGTTCTGATTATCTCTCTTTCCTTAACAAGTTCTGATTCAAGAGAAGCATTTTTCTTTAAGAGTTCATTTTTAACAAAGATAGAGTCATCTCTTTCCTTCTGAACTTCTAGCATATGAACTAGTTCCTTTTCAAGATAATCATTCCTTTTCTTGACATCTAAGTTCTCAGATTTTAGTCTTTCATTTTCTAAAGTCTGATCTCTATAACTAACATGCAGAGTTTTAAGAAACAATCTTAACTCAGTTATATCCTCAGTATCAAAAGCAAGAGTGGAATGAGGTACCTTAGTTTCAACAGTCTCAGTGTTGTTGTCCATGTTTGCCATCAAGCCATAGTTGACTTCTTCCTCTGATTCTGATGAGTCTGCCCAGCTTCCTTTCTTTGTGATAAAGGCTTTTTCTTTTTCTTTCTTAGCTTTCTTGCACTCAGTTGCAAAATGGCCTTTCTCTCCACAATTGAAGCATGTGTATTTAGACTTATCAGATTTTCCAGATTTTTTTTCATTGCCTTCATTCCTTTTGAAGACCTTCCTATCAGAGTTTCTGTCTTTCTTTGAGAACTTCTTCCCTTTGTTGAAGTTCTTATAAGCCATCTTCTTGAAGCTTTTCACCATCAGTGCTGCCAGCTGCATCATCTCAGTATCACTGTCATCAGAGTCTGACAGTATATCAGAGTCTGAGTCATCATCAGAGTTTGATGACACAGTTTCAGACTTTTTGATATGTGCTTTTCCCTTGCTTTTCACATCTGTTTCTTCTTGAACTTTTAGAGCAACTGGTTTGGGTTTCCCACCATGTCGTTTGTTCCTTTGCTCCATTTCAAGTTCATAAGTTTTCAGTCTTCCAAAGATATCATCCAGAGACATGTCTTCAAGATCATGATTGTCTCTTATAGTGGTTACTTTTAAATCCCACTTTTCAGGAAGAGCAAGCAGAAATTTGAGATTTGAATCTTCTAAATCATACTCTTTATCCACTAGAGACAGATCATTCAGCAGCTTGACAAATCTGTCATAAAGATCTGTCAGTGATTCACCAGACTTTGCATCAAAGTGTTCATACTCTTGAGTAAGTATGGTTCTTCTGTTTTTCTTGATGGCTTTGGTTCCCTGACATCTGACTTCCAAAGCATCCCATATTTCTTTTGCAGTTTTACATCCAATCACCCTATTTGACATAGCATTATCAAGAGCACTGTGCAACAAGTGCTTCACTTTTGCATCTTTACTGATTGATAAGATGTCCTCAGGATTATAGTCTTTCTTCTCTTTGGGGATCATCTTCTGAGGTTCATCTCCAACTGCAACAGAAAGCTTTGTTGGCATGTGTGGACCATCATAAATCCTGTCCAGGTATTCTGGATCTGTAGATTCCAAAAACATAGTCATTCTGACCTTCCAGATAGGATACTCAGATGCCTTGAGGATCGGAACCCTAAGTGACTCATATCTACTGGTTTGTGATTTCTCAGACATGATTGTGTGATTAAGATCTCACTGTAGGTATATCAACAGAGCTGGCTCTGATACCACTTGTTAGGCTGAATAAACTCACTATATAATATAATATAGTGAACACAATCAATAACCGAACACCAGTATAAGAGAATAATTCAACTAAACTCTTATTCACAAATCTCAGTAGCTTACAAATAATCTCTTAGTGATTTATATTTTATCACTAAGAGCTGCTAGGTTACACGAATGATATTCAATTGATTAACTCATCTAGAGTAAACCCTAAGCTGTGTTTATATACACAGTTACATGATATCTACTGATTGATTTACACTTATCTGCTTCCTAAAATAATCTAATCAGTAGCTATCCTTTCCATGTTCTGATTTGCATATCTTCCTTGATATTCTCTTTCCTTGCTTATCCAGATCTTCTCCTAGAAATTAGCCGCCTGCAAACTCTGATCATCATACAAACTCTGATCCAGCTGGCAGTCGTTAAACTCTGATCCTAGATTAAACTCTGATCTTCATTTCTGCACACTAAACAAGCTAAATACCTGTGACATCATCAAATATGTAACACTTATGATTGTCTTACCTTATGTTTTTCAGCAAGACAAAGTGCCAAATTGTCATAGCAACCACTAGATTGTCTTTGCCACCATTGTCTTGCCTAGTTCTTGAGATTTGCCTATAAATATGGTTCATTCTCATTCATTTGTAAGTGTTCAAAGTGCTTGTAAGCTTTCAAGTTGTGCTAAACTTGCTATTCGTTAAAACCACAGTTTACTGTGCTTTGATCATTCGGTTGTTTTGTTCCACTGAGTTAGAATACTTTCTGTCAAATTTATTCTACGAACTAGTGGACATTAAAACGAACCATATTAATTATATAACGACTTAAAACATTGTTATATTAATTTATCTTAATCTGATTAACAAGTTACATTCCAATCAGATTTATTCCGCCGCGATTATTTTTAGTGACGATTGTATTCAACCCCCCCCCCCCTTCTACAATCGTTCCAGGACCTAACAATTGGCATCAGAGCGGTTGATACCATTTTACCGTATCAGATCCTATACACACTCTGTAACGTCCAAATATTTTTTATTCGAATTAATTTTATTCCAAAAATTAATTTTGATTAAAAATATTTTTCTTTCAAAAATCCAAATCTCATCCAAACACTATTCACTTTAAATCCTTAAAAATGAGTACCCAAAAGATTAGTAGCATTAAAATCCCACCGTTCAGCAAAGAACACTTTGGCCTATGGAAGAGGCATATGTTATTGTTCCTTCGCACCGCCAACAGAAAATATATCGGGATTTTAAACAAGGGTGTTTCTACTCCGATGAACGTCATATTAGCACACAAAGAAGATGGTGTGTTAATACCTCATCAGACTATTCCAAAAGAACTTTCTGAGTACACAGATGAAGAGAGTGAACAGATGAACCTAGATGATGCTCTTCAACTGATCTTAGTTGAATCCCTAGATCCTGTTATGTACAATGTTGTTGTTAATTGTACGAACGCGAAGCAAATCTGGGACACTCTAGAAATTATAAATGAAGGCTCAGAAGAAGTTAGGGAAAACAAGAAAGAGATACTGATGGCTCAGTATGAACTGTTTGGTTCCAATCCCGGAGAAGGGATTTCAGAAGTATTTATCAGACTCAATAATCTGATTAATAACTTGAATTTGAATGGGAAATACTACGACAAGAAAGAGGTCAACATGAAGTTTCTCTTAACCCTTCCCGAACATCTGGAACACAGAATCACTGCTATCAGGGAAAGTAGAGATCTGAATGAGATTTCTCTGGAAAGATTCTACGGAGTTTTGAAAACTCATGAACTCGAGCAGGTTCAAAGTAAGCAGAGATATGGCTGGGGTAAAACACTGAACCATTCGAGAGCTCTAGTTGTTGAATCACCTACACCGGAAGAAAAGAAGGATGTTGTTGTTCCTTCTAAGACCACTCAGGAATTTGTTGTACCTGAGATGGGTCAGACTGCTTCTTCCAGTGGTGACGAAGAGTTCTATACAATGGAAGAGCTAGAACAGTTAGAAGATCAATCTCTATCACTGTTTGCCAAGAAATTTGGAAACATGAGATTCAAGAAGAACCCCTCCTACAAGTACAAACCTACTACCAACAGGTTTCAAAAAGGAGGTTACTCATCTTCTACAAGCAAAGGAGGATACAAGACTGGGATGGTGGATAGAAGCAAGTTTAAATGTTTCAACTGTGGTGAACCAGGACACTTTGCAACTGAATGCAAACAGCCCAAGGTTCAAGGAAAGAGAAAAGATTCGTATGACGAGCTGAAGCAGAAGTATGATGCACTAGTGAGAAAGCATCAGGGTGCTTCTGGAAATCAAAGTTTCAAAAGCAAGTCTTATCTGGCAGAAGGGAAAAGCTGGGATGATACAGACAGTGATGAAGAAGAGCAGATAGGGAATGTTGCTCTCATGGCTAATGCTGGATCATCTTCACCTCCTCCTGCTGGAAGCTTTCAGGTAGATCCTACATGCCCTAAACTTTTTATGCAATTAGGACTAGAAAGAGATGATGCTATTAAAAAGATGAAAGCTGCCAATCTTAAAATTAATACTTTAGTCTTAGAAATTCATGCTTATAAGATGAATGAGATGAAAGTATTAAAACCAAAAATAGAACAACTGACTATGGATTTAGGATTACAATGTGCTAAAGTCAGAGTTCTAGAGAAAGGTGAGATTGCTTTAAGACTTCAACTAGACGAAGAGAAAGTGAAATGTAAAGCCTTTAAGGATGCCTCCACTATAGTCAAAGAGCTTAATGATAAACAAGAGATCAAGAGAACTGTTGGAATAGGTTTTGACTATAACAAATCTATAGGAAAGGCTAGTAACATTACTCCCTTTAAGAAGAGTGCTGAGGAGAGAGGAATTCCTTTTGTTTTGAAAGATTCCCCTCAACCTTTGTTCAAATCCTCAGAAGCTGAACCTCTGTTAGAAACTCCTGTTGTCATTAGATATGAACTCAAACAGGAAGACCTTAAAATGAAAGAGAGTAATGAGAATAGAGATGAGATCCTGACATCACTGAAACCAATCAGAGTGAAAGGCAATGTTAGGTTGCCTAAAGCTGGTTTAGGTGTCAACTCTGAGAGAACTAAATTCAACAAGCCTAATAACTTTGTGAATAGTAAGAACAGAGACAATAGATGTCATTCTACTGAGAACTTTAAATCTGTTAACAAGGTTAGAGTAGAATCTATTGATGTTCCTACTACTATGACTGATATGCCTGTTGCACCTGTTTTTGATGCAAGTCATAAATGTTGTGGTGTTGATAACTGTATGCTTTGTGCTTTCAATACTATGTCTGCTTATTTCAGAAATTTGCATGCTAAAAATGAAAACACATCACCTAGACAACACACAAACAATAAGCATGCTAGATCAAAGACTGCTAGTCCTTCTCATGTGAGGAAGGAGACTTATGTTCCAAAGCCTAAAACCAAGGTTTACAAGGCTGTTGTTAAGGAAGTAAGTTCAGTCAAGAGTGAGCCAAATATCAGTCCAAGAGGCTCTGTTGTATTACCTGATAGAAATCAATTCTTTAAGTCTGCTGGACCCAATCAAATGTGGGTCCCAAAGAATGTCTAATCAAGTTGTCTTGTGCAGGGTGCCAGTGGAATTGTACGAGTTACTTGGGTGCTTGACAGTGGAGCGTCAATGCACATGACTAGCAATAGATCCCTGCTAGAAGACATAAGAGAAGGAGCTGGCCCAACAGTCAGTTTTGCTGATAATAGCAAAGGTCGTACTGTGGGATATGGCAAGTACAAAATTGGAAGAATCATCATAGAGGATGTTGCTTTAGTTGAAGGACTTCAACATAATCTCCTTAGTGTCAGTCAGTTTTGTGACAAAGGATATTATGTTCACTTTGAAAAGGAGATATGTATCATCAAACATATCAAGGATAAGCGTCCTTCACTATGTGGCGTAAGGAAAGGCAATATATACGTAGCTGATTTGTCTTCAGGACCAGGAAACGAAGTTCACTGTTTCTACGCTAAAGCGACTGCTGAAGATAGTTGGTTATGGCATAAGAAGCTCTCACACCTCAACTTCAAAACCATGAACTCTCTAGTCAAGAAAGATCTAGTGAGAGGTTTGCCTTCCCTGGAATTCTCAACTGATGACCTCTGTGAAGCTTGTCAGAAAGGAAAAGCGAAGAGAGCATCTCACAAAGGCAAGACCATCAATACCATTATAGATCCACTCCATTTACTGCATATGGATTTGTTTGGCCCCGTAAATGTTGCATCAATTGATGGAGGAAGATATGCCTTGGTTATTGTGGATGACTTCTCGAAATTTACTTGGGTTTACTTCCTTACTTCTAAGGATGAAACTCCGTTGACAGTGATTGATCATATAAAGTTAGTTGAATCGGATAAGGGTGTGCCAGTGAAAGCTATAAGGTCAGATAATGGCACGGAATTCAAGAATCAAACTCTAATAAACTTTTACTCTGAAAAGGGAATTAGAAGGCAGTATTCAGCACCAAGGACTCCTCAGCAGAATGGAGTCGTCGAAAGAAAGAATCGTACATTGATTGAAGCTGCAAGGACAATGATTGCTGAAGCAAAGCTTCCTCTGTACTTTTGGGCTGAAGCTGTGTCTACTGCATGCTATACCCAGAATAGAACTTTGATCAATAAGGATCATATGAAAACTCCATTTCATCTGTATAACAACAAGAAACCTTATGTCAAACATCTTCATGTCTTTGGAGCCAAGTGTTATGTTCTCAAGGATGGTGAAGAGAACTTGAACAAGTTTGAACCAAAGGCATCTGAAGCAATTTTTGTTGGTTATACTAATAATGCTTATAGAGTTTTTGTAATTGATACTCTGTCAGTGAAAGTTAGTGTCAATGTTACATTTGATGACACTAAACTTCCAAGTATACAATCTGCTGATCCATCTGAATCTCTGAAGTTTGACAACTATCCAGACTCTGATTCAGATGATGATGTGCCACCTGAGGTTGCAACAGGTGATGACAACAATGATGATAATGATCCAGGCAATGGTGGTGGAAATGGCAATAATGCTGGAGATTCCACTGATGCCAGTGGTGGATCATCAAGTCAACCTGGCAACAACTCAGGGGGAGCTGGTGGATCAACTAGTCATACACATCAGCTTACTGACAATACAGCTGAATCATCTAGGACACAACTTCCAAGGGAAAGGATTTGGAGCAGAGATCATCCCTTTGATCTTATAATTGGTGATCCTGATGTTGGTGTAAGAACTAGAAGTGCTACGACAAATGAATGTCTATTCTCTGGTTTTCTATCACAATTAGAACCAAAGAAAATAGATGAAGCACTTGCTGATCCTGATTGGGTTCTTTCCATGCAAGAAGAACTCAATCAATTTGAGAGACAAGAAGTCTGGGCCCTGGTTCCAAGGCCAAAAGGAAAGTCTACAATTGGAGCTAGATGGGTCTTCCGTAACAAGTTAGATGGTGATGGCATTGTTGTGAGAAATAAAGCCAGACTGGTCGCAAAAGGTTATTCACAAGAAGAAGGAATTGATTACGATGAAACCTATGCTCTAGTTGCTCGTCTTGAAGCCATCAGAATATTCCTTGCATTTGCTGCACACTCCAATTTCAAAGTTTATCAGATGGATGTGAAAAGTGCATTTCTGAATGGAAAGCTGGAAGAAGAAGTATATCTGGAACAACCCCCTGGCTTTGAAAATCCAGAATTTGCTGATTTTGTTTACTTCTTATTCAAAGCTGTCTATGGGCTCAAGCAGTCACCAAGAACATGGTATGACACTCTCTCTGAGTTTTTAATTGAAAACAATTTCACTAGAGGTGTCATAGACAAAACTCTCTTTTACAAATTGCATGATAATAATATGATATTTGTTCAAATATATGCTGATGATATTATATTTGGTTCTACTAACGATAACTTGTGCAAGAGGTTTGCTAAGTTAATGCAGAGCAATTATGAAATGAGTATGATGGGTGAGCTGTCCTACTTTCTTGGCCTTCAAGTAAGCCAAAAGGAAGATGGCATCTTCATTTGCCAGTCAAAGTATGTCAGAGATCTTCTGCGAAAGTACAATCTAGAAGACTCTTCTCCGGCAAAGACACCCATGGCCACTGCCACAAAGCTTGACCAGGATAAATATGGTAAGAAAGTTGATATCTCAAGCTATCGAGGTATGATTGGCTCTTTACTCTATCTCACTGCTAGTAGACCAGATATTATGTTTGCAACATGTTTGTGTGCTAGGTTCCAAGCTGATCCTAAAGAATCACATCTTATAGCCGTCAAAAGAATCTTTAGATATCTCAAGGGTACACCTGGTTTAGGTATTTGGTACCCTAAGAATACTGGTTTTGACTTAACCGGCTATACAG
Source organism: Daucus carota subsp. sativus (assembly GCF_001625215.2). Classification (NCBI taxonomy): domain Eukaryota; kingdom Viridiplantae; phylum Streptophyta; class Magnoliopsida; order Apiales; family Apiaceae; genus Daucus; species Daucus carota. The sequence continues at coordinate 22,473,209 of NC_030385.2, read as the reverse complement.
ATTCTGATTATGCAGGATGCAGGATTGATAGGAAAAGTATGTCTGGAAGCTGTCAATTTCTAGGACGTCGGTTGGTTTCCTGGTACAGCAAGAAGCAGCATTCAGTGTCTACTTCTACTGCTGAAGCTGAGTATATAGCTGCTGGAAGCTGCTGTGCTCAGATACTGTGGATCAGAAACCAATTGAATGATTATGGGATTTCTGTCGACAAAATTCCAATATTTTGTGACAACACAAGTGCCATAGCCATTTCCAACAATCCGGTTCAACATTCCAGAACCAAGCACATAGATATCAGGTATCATTTTATTCGAGAACATGTCATGAATGGTACAGTGGTGTTACATTTTGTGCCCACGGCTGATCAAATCGCTGACATCTTCACTAAACCACTTGATGAATCCACTTTCTCTAAGTTGGTTTGTGAGCTAGGGATGTTAAATATGACATGATTCTCTTTGTATATATTTTTTATATGCTTTATATATTTTTATATAATTTTATGAATTTTCTGTGTATTTATAGGTATTTTATTAGATTTTATATGATTGTCTGTATATTATTTGATAATTATCTGTGTAATTATGCATGTTCATATGTTTGCCTGTAATTTTCTAAATGCCTGATTACTCCCCTGTATTATTCTCTAAGCTTTTAGATAATTATTTGTATTTATTTTGTATTTTTCAAAATTAATTAAGCATAAATATTTGAATTTAAGTTAATTCATTTTCATGAATTAAAGTTAAGTTCATAAGTATTTATATTTAATTAAAGTTGAATTTTACAAAATATTTGTGTATTATATAATATTGTTTTTAAATTAGATTTTTGATTTAATGTGTAAAACATTTTATCTTTTAAAATAAATCAAAAATCATAATTTTACTATTTTTTCTTTAATTTTCTGGATGAAAAACGTGTTAGTATTGGTGTCCTAGAGACAATACTATCGTGTTCTATTGTAGACATTTATGGATTATGTTATATTGATTATTGAATAAATATTTATTATATCTTTATTTACTGCGTAATAAATTGAAAGCATAATAAATGTCCTTGGAATATTATATGTAATTCTATATCTCTAAGTACGTGACTTAGAAATGAGATTATGAGAATAATATCAATATTCCTAAATGTCCCTAGTCGAGTATTATTGTTAAGGGACAATAATGATGCATTAAGACTAGTATGTTTGTTGACTGATGATCACATCTCATTATTGATCATAGGTATAGTGATGCTAAAGTCAAGAACATAAGTGCATGTATCGACACATGGCACTGGAATGACCCACCGTGAGATTTTACATGTTAATAAGTGTCATTGGAAATTCTCACTGTGATAATGATGTAATGATCCTCTGACTTGATATCATTATATTTCTATATGAGAATTAATATATTTTGGTTGCACTAAAAGTTACCTTTGACCGGTTGATGATGAAATGTACATTGGGTATATTATGAATCGTATGAGAAATATGAATGATCTAGAAAGGATTTAACCCTCCTATTTTAGGAGTGATATTATTGGCCTCTTGATTGAGTGAGACTATAAAATGCATGGCCGTGCTCAAATATTGATTTGTTTAATAGTCTACTCATTGATCAAGGAAATTCGGATTAGACGATGAAGAGGATGACACAATACATGCCTTGAGTCTGATCTATAATATAAGGTTAAAGGGATTATATTACATTGTACATTATTCACAAAAGGTTTAATTGAATCACCAATTATTATTATTACTTGGGTAGCAATGATGTATTACTAGATGCCGCTCATTGTTTATAATTTTATTATTGGATATTAAAATTATTGCCAACGTAATAATAACCTAAAGGGTCACACACTTTGAACGTTTAAAGGAGTTTTAATTTAAATTATGAATTTAAATTAAATGATTAAGTTCGAAATAAATTATTTAATTGAGCCGGTCTTAATTAAGTAATTAGAATTTCGAATTTAATATTAAAACCGAAATCGGATTAGGTTTGGAGAAGCCCAAATCCGATTAGGGTTTGGCCCTTCTATCTCTCTTCCCTATAAATACATAATGATGTATTGTTTTAGGGTTAAGTAACATAAAATTCGTTTTATTAAAACCCTAGCAGCTCTACATCAAGAGAGAGGCTAGAGAGAGAGAGAGAGGCTGCATTCGGCTAGTACCGGCTCCGGTGATCTTTGGCGATCAGACGTTCGTGTGGACTGCTTAGAGACGCGATCCTTAGACCGAGGGCTGCGTGGTGATTGCTTGTTCCGGACCTCCATCTTTCGCTAAAGTAAAGCTTCAACAAGGTATTATTTCGTATCTCCATGATCAGCCATACTTTATAGATGGATCCTCGGGTTAGGGTTTCGGATTTTTTATTTTACGTCGATTATCCGCTGCGTTTGTTGCCCCGAAACCCAATAGTGGTATCAGAGCTACGTCTATAAGGGGCTGATTTGGTTACATGTTTACAGTATTCGATGCATGTATGCATGTTTTATGAATCTGCCTTGATATGGTTTTGAGATATGTTGATTATAACATGCTATATTGATCATATATGATTCTGTTATGTTAAATATAGTGATATGATGATACTAGCATGTTTATGATTTGCCATGACTGATTAGTATGCGATTTGTATGTTCTGCATATGATGTGTTGTTTATATAATGATATAAACTGTTAAACAAGATGATGTATGGACATTATCTGGTCACTGGGGAATGATACATGCTTCTGAAACTGCATATGATGCAGTAGTGGTAGAAGGTAACAGATACAAATCCCGCCCGGTGGCTGCCGCCCCCGGACCCCCGCTTTGTATGATTATGTGTTCTTGTTTGTTTGCTTGAGCATGGTGCTGGTTATGGCCTTAAGGACCCCTAGTTTAATGTTTTGTGTTTTTGGTTGTATAAATACGACTTGCATGTCGTGCTATTTATTCTTGTAATTTTAATCTCGAATGTAACTCGAGTTTTCTCATGTAAGTACATTAGAATAGGTTGTATTCAATTATTCATTGTAATGTACTTGAAGATTGAAGGATGATCCACAAGGAGGGGCAATCAAGGAGCATGAAGACTTGTAATAGTTATACAACTTCACCATAGATTGACCTAGATTCTTTCATTAGCTTGAAAGAATCATATAGGATGAAGGCCATAACCATGCACGTTTACATACTGCACTTTACATATATGATGCATGAGATGATGATATGTATGCGTAGTTATAGAGATGCATGCTTAATTAGATTAAGATGTATGTATTCGATACGACACCCATGCCATGCTTGTTTAAACAAGATAAAATCTGTAACGACTCAAGATTTTAAAAGGAATACAACGATCATGAGATTCTCGTGTTTGTGAAACACGGAATTAATTATGGATTTTCGATATTCAATGAGAGGAAGATTCCGTCGGATTTGGGGTTTTTAAGTATAGCCGTTGTGCCAACACCTCAGGTCGGGTTTTCGACCAATCAAAGAGTATTGATTTGAAATATTTAATTCAAGGAAAAATTGAGGATCTCTTTATGACAGGATCATGGTCGTTTTAATAAAATCCCTAATTAAAATATCAAGTTAATCAGATGCCTTCCAATGATTAATACTCGTCAAGATCTAGATTGAAAGAAGTAGGTTTGCCAAAGCAAAGTGCTTTAATCAATCATGGGAAGACGTGATAAGTAAATGTACTTAGTTATTGAATTATTGGGTTTAACTTAACTAAACCATCACAATAGGATTGTGGGTTTAGAGGCATGGAGTTTGGTGAGATTTATTACATAAATATGTGCAAAGGGTTGCTCCACCAAACTATCCAAGAGTTATATTTGATATAATTGTCAAATGTTGTCTACCTAAATAGTCATGTTTTGAGGGTATTAGCCCATGCTAACTTAAAACATGGATGAAATATGGATCTTGGCTCACTAGAAAGATTTGCAGAAATGCTTTCGGAATTAATAGTTAGGGCTATTGATTTGAACAAAATAGTGGGAGATATATATTTTGAATATATATTTATAATCACTTGAACATAATTTAATAAACATCTGTAAACTAATTTATCTTATGTATTTGAAATATTGTAGATATCCAATGGCAAATAATTCAAACAACTTCTCTGTACGATCAGTCCTTGAGAAGGACAAGCTGACAGGAACCAACTTCCTTGACTGGCAAAGGAATTTGAGGATTGTCCTCAAACAAGAGCGCAAGCTCTATGTCATAGATATTCCTCGCCCTACACCTCTCGCTGAAGGATCAACCCGTGCTCAGCATACTGCTTATCAGAAGCATATCGATGATGACACGGATGTTCAATGTCTCATGTTAGCGACCATGAGTGCTGAACTTCAGAAACAACATGAGAATATGGATTCTTATGATATGATTGAGCACCTTAAGCGTATGTTTGAGGGACAGGCTCGTCAGGAGAGGTTTGATACTTTCAAATCTTTGAATGCTTGTAAGCAGGGTGAACGTGATCCGGTAGGACCGCATGTTCTGAAGATGATAGGGTATATTGATTATCTTGAAAAATTGGGTGCCCCGATTGGTCCGGAGCACCAAATTGATCTGATCTTGCAATCTCTAAACAATAACTATTCTCAGTTTGTAATGAATTACAATATGAATGAGATAAACAAGAACCCCGCCGAATTGTTGGCAATGTTGAAAACTGCTGAAACCAACATTCAGAAGGTGTCCCCTACTCCCATATTGATGGTGAATAAGGGGAAGGCCAAAGGAAAGGGTAAATGGAAAGGCAAGAAGAAGATGGGATCTAATTCTAATGCCAATCCGAAACCTGGTCCGACTAAGGCCTTGAAACCGAAAGGTGGTGTTCAGAAGGATGGTGATTGTCACTATTGCAAGAAACCAGGTCATTGGAAGAGGAACTGTCATGCTTATTTGGAGGATCTGAAGAAGAAGAAGGCTGCTGCCGCTTCTGATTCAGGTATTTATGTTATAGAAGTCAATTTGTCTACTTCAACATCTTGGGTATTAGATACTGGATGTGGTTCTCACATTTGTATTAATGTGCAGGAACTACAGGGAAGTAGGACATTGGCAAAGGGAGAAGTCGACCTACGAGTTGGCAATGGAGCAAAAGTTGCTGCTATAGCTGTAGGGACTTATCATTTATCGTTGCCCACTGGGCTTATTTTAGAACTTGAGAATTGTTTTTACGTGCCTGCAATTTGCAGAAACATTATTTCAGTTTCTTGTTTGGACAAGAAAGGTTTTGCCTTTTCAATTCAGAACAATAGTTGTTCCTTTTCTTTGAATAATGTTACCTATGGGGTTGCACGTTTATTTAACGGTTTATATGTTCTTGACTTGGATACTCCCATCTATAATGTGAATAATAAACGTCTTAAAACTGATGACTCAAATAAAACATACCTCTGGCACTGTCGTTTAGGCCATATAAATGAGAAGCGCATTTCCAAGTTACATAAGGATGGATACTTGGATAAGTTTGATTTTGAATCATACGAAGCATGCGAACCATGTCTCATTGGAAAACTGACTAAAGCACCTTTCACTGGACAAGGTGAAAGGGCCACTGAGAGATTGGAACTAATACATAGTGATGTATGTGGTCCAATGCGAACTATGGCAAGAGGTGGCTTTTACTACTTCATAAAATTTACTGATGATTTCAGTAGATATGGATATGTGTATCTTATGAAGAATAAATCCGATTCTTTTGAAAAGTTCAAAGAGTACAAAGCTGAAGTAGAAAAGCAAACTACCAAAAGTATTAAGACTCTACGATCAGATCGTGGAGGTGAATACTTAAGCCAAGAATTTAAGAATTTCTTAAAAGAGTGTGGTATTGTATCACAACTTACTCCTCCTGGAACACCACAATGGAATGGAGTTTCCGAGAGGAGAAATCGTACCTTGTTGGACATGGTGCGATCAATGATGAGTCATGCAGATCTTCCAATTAGTTTTTGGGGCTATGCCCTAGAGACGGCTGCCTATACACTTAACCGAGTTCCTACTAAAACGGTCCAGAACACTCCATATGAGATATGGACTGAGAAACGTCATAACATGTCATTTATGAAAATTTGGGGATGTGAGGCGTTTGTGAAACGTCAAAATTCTGACAAGCTAGGACCTAAGTCTGATAAATGTAATTTTGTGGGATACCCAATTGAAACAAGAGGTTATTCATTCTATAATCCTTCTGAGAACAAAGTGTTTGTTGCTCGAACCGCTGTGTTCCTTGAAAGAGAGATGCTTTCTAAGAAAAACAGTGGGAGGATAATAGATCTCGATGAAGTTCGAGAACCACATGATAACATTGAACCAGAGCAGGAACCTGAGCAGGATGTACATCAAAATATTGAGAGTAATCCTGTTCCGGAAACACAGGTTGTTCGTAGATCTAGTGGGGTTCGCCATGAGCCAGAGAGATATTATGGTTTTCTCTTGACTCAAACTGGTGATGTGATGCTTATGGATAATGATGAGCCTCTAACCTACAAAGATGCTAAGAACACTCCAGATTTCCAAGAGATGGCTTGATGCCATGAAATCTGAGATGGATTCCATGTATGAAAACCAAGTATGGACTTTGGTTGATTTACCCGAGGGAGTTAAACCTATTGAGTGTAAATGGGTTTTCAAAAAGAAAACCGACATGGATGGAAATGTTCAGACCTATAAGGCACGACTAGTTGCAAAAGGTTTTAGACAAATTCATGGTATTGACTATGATGAAACCTTCTCACCAGTTGCTATGGTCAAATCCATCAGGATTTTGCTTGCAATAGCTGCTTACTATGACTATGAAATCTGGCAGATGGATTTCAAAACCGCCTTCTTGAATGGAAGCCTAGAAGAGGATGTGTATATGACACAACCTGAAGGTTTTGTCGATCCGAGATTTCCCAAAATGGTTTGTAAGTTGCGACGATCTATATACGGATTGAAGCAAGCCTCAAGGAGATGGAATATTCGTTTTGATGAAACAGTCAAAGAGTTTGGCTTCATTCAAAATGAAGATGAGCCTTGTGTTTACAAGAAAGTGAGTGGGAGCCATGTGGCATTCCTAGTGCTATATGTGGATGACATATTACTAATGGGGAATGACATACCTTCTTTACAGGCTGTTAAGACTTGGTTGAGCAAAAATTTCTCGATGAAAGACTTGGGCGATGCGACCTATATATTAGGGATCAGGATCTATAGAGATAGACCAAGAAGACTAATCGGCCTAAGTCAGAGTACATACATTGATAAGGTATTGCATCGATTTGGGATGCAAGAGGGCCAAAAGAGGATATGTCCCAATGTCTCACGGGATATTGATCTCGAAAGAAAACAGTCCGAAATCATTGGATGATAAGGACCGTATGAGCAAAGTTCCATATGCTTCGGCAATTGGTTCCATAATGTATGCAATGATATGTACTCGTCCTGATGTCTCGTATGCCTTGAGCATGACGAGTAGATACCAGTCTAATCCAGGTGAAGGTCACTGGACGGCAGTCAAGAATATTCTTAAGTACCTAAAGAGGACTAAAGATCAATTCTTGGTATATGGAGGAGAAGAGAAACTAGTTGTAAAAGGTTACACAGATGCTAGTTTCCAAACAGACAAAGATGATTCGATCTCTCAGTCTGGCTTTGTATTTTGTCTAAATGGAGGTGCTGTTAGTTGGAAAAGTTCAAAGCAAGAGACGGTTGCCGATTCTACAATAGAGGCTGAGTATATAGCTGCTTGTGAAGCAGCCATGGAAGCTGTTTGGATCAGGAAATTTCTTACAGGACTTGATGTGGTTCCTTCAGTATCAGATCCGATAGATTTGTACTGTGACAATAATGGAGCCATTTCACAGGCTAAGGAACCCCGATCTCATTCCCGCACTAAGCATATACTCAGACGATACCACCAGCTCCGAGAGATTAATACTCGAGGGGATATACATATATGTAAAGTGCATACAGATGATAACATTGCAGATCCACTGACCAAGGCTTTGTCGCAGCAGAACCACGAAGGTCATACTAGTTCCATGGGTATTAGATACATCAGAGATTGGCTCTAGTACAAGTGGGAGATTGTTAGTATTGGTGTCCTAGAGACAATACTATTGTGTTCTATTGTAGACATTTATGGATTATGTTATATTGATTATTGAATAAATATTTATTATATCTTTATTTACTGCGTAATAAATTGAAAGCATAATAAATGTCCTTGGAATATTATATGTAATTCTATATCTCTAAGTACGTGACTTAGAAATGAGATTATGAGAATAATATCAATATTCCTAAATGTCCCTAGTCGAGTATTATTGTTAAGGGACAATAATGATGCATTAAGACTAGTATGTTTGTTGACTGATGATCACATCTCATTATTGATCATAGGTATAGTGATGCTAAAGTCAAGAACATAAGTGCATGTATCGACACATGGCACTGGAATGACCCACCGTGAGATTTTACATGTTAATAAGTGTCATTGGAAATTCTCACTGTGATAATGATGTAATGATCCTCTGACTTGATATCATTATATTTCTATATGAGAATTAATATACTTTGGTTGCACTAAAAGTTACCTTTGACCGGGTGATGATGAAATGTACATTGGGTATATTATGAATCGTATGAGAAATATGAATGATCTAGAAAGGATTTAACCCTCCTATTTTAGGAGTGATATTATTGGCCTCTTGATTGAGTGAGACTATAAAATGCATGGCCGTGCTCAAATATTGATTTGTTTAATAGTCTACTCATTGATCAAGGAAATTCGGATTAGACGATGAAGAGGATGACACAATACATGCCTTGAGTCTGATCTATAATATAAGGTTAAAGGGATTATATTACATTGTACATTATTCACAAAAGGTTTAATTGAATCACCAATTATTATTATTACTTGGGTAGCAATGATGTATTACTAGATGCCGCTCATTGTTTATAATTTTATTATTGGATATTAAAATTATTGCCAACGTAATAATAACCCAAAGGGTCACACACTTTGAACGTTTAAAGGAGTTTTAATTTAAATTCTGAATTTAAATTAAATGATTAAGTTCGAAATAAATTATTTAATTGAGCCGGTCTTAATTAAGTAATTAGAATTTCGAATTTAATATTAAAACCGAAATCGGATTAGGTTTGGAGAAGCCCAAATCCGATTAGGGTTTGGCCCTTCTATCTCTCTTCCCTATAAATACATAATGATGTATTGTTTTAGGGTTAAGTAACATAAAATTCGTTTTATTAAAACCCTAGCAGCTCTACATCAAGAGAGAGGCTAGAGAGAGAGAGAGAGGCTGCATTCGGCTAGTACCGGCTCCGGTGATCTTTGGCGATCAGACGTTCGTGTGGACTGCTTAGAGATGCGATCCTTAGACCGAGGGCTGCGTGGTGATTGCTTGTTCCGGACCTCCATCTTTCGCTAAAGTAAAGCTTCAACAAGGTATTATTTCGTATCTCCATGATCAGCCATACTTTATAGATGGATCCTCGGGTTAGGGTTTCGGATTTTTTATTTTACGTCGATTATCCGCTGCGTTTGTTGCCCCGAAACCCAACAAAACGCGGCAAGACAATTCGATTAATTGTCTTTCCGTGTTTTTAATACCATTTTCCTTTATTTTGTTTTATTTTTGAATGCGGCAAGACAATCCTGATTATTGTCTTACCGTTTTTCCTTTATTTTTATTATATTTTTACACGGCAAGACAATTACAATAATTGTCTTACCGTGTTTCTATTGGCTTCTCTTGTAAGCTACTCGGGACGGCAAGACAATCAAGTCGATTGTCTTACCGAGTTTTTGAAACGGCAAGACAATCGACAAGATTGTCTTACTGAGTTGAAGAACTCCCCAAGACAATATAAGCTATTGTCTTACCCGTTTTCACTTCATCTTCTACATTCAAACACACTGCCATTGACAAACTCGCACACACACCTCGATTTTTCAAGTTTTTCGCTTAAAACTTGCTGATTCTTGCTTGGTTTTTCAAGTTTTATGCTTAATAAACTTGCTGGTTTGGTTTTTATTCCTAAAACAAACGAAACGCTGCCGGATTTTCGACTCAAACCTCATTTTCGACCTTATTTGCTGTGATTTGTGGCTTATACGAACTGGTTTTTGATTGCTTGTGGGTGTTTAAACTGATTTGAGGACCATCGACCCTTGGCATTTTGATTTGGAAGTGTTGGATCAAAAACCCTCTTTCGGGTTCTTGTGTTCTTAGGGTTTTTCGAATTTAGTGAAGCTTTTGGAGGTGTTTTTGGACTGTTTGGAACACTTGCTTGGATTAATCTTGGATTTTACAACCTTTAAAGTTAATTGAATTTTAATTCGGAATTATTTAACATTTCGAATTATTAATTAATTAATTAATCGTTAAATTAATTATTACGTGAAATTTGCGAGACATTTGAGAATTATTATTTTATTTGAAAAATTCTCGCTTAATTCACCTTTTAATTAACAAAATGGTTGGGAAATTCAAAATCATGGAGACGAACTACAATGGATTTCAAGACCCTGAAGCCGTTGCTGCTCGGTTCAGACCCTGGGTCAAATTTGTGAACGAACAATGTCTGGCGAGTACTGCTATCACTGCCTCAGCTGAATTACAAATCCAGCCATTGTATGACTTCTACTCCACGGCTCTGAATACTACCCTTCTAGACAATCACAGGGTTACGGGAGATATAAGGGTAGGTGACGTGAATGGAAGAAGGACGATCACAATCTCTGCTGATGATGTGAATCGTGTTTTGGGTTTCCCCCGTGCTAATTTTGTTAATCCTCCTGAAGAACCTGAGTTGATGCAGTTCTTTGAGACTATTCAATATCAAGGGGAAATTCATTTGTCAAAGATGACGAAGGGAAAACTGAAGCCAGAATGGGAGATCTTCTTCGACACGCTTGCTAAGGTGTTCTCTCCCACTGACCGGAGAAATTTTCACAACATATCCAACATACTGCAGGTATTTGGAGTATGTATTGCTTTTAATCGTCAGATTGACTTTGGTACAACTATCCTGAAGGAGATTCTGAGGAAGATGGGACCACTTGGAAGTCGGAACGTGGAAACTAATGATAAAGTTGAATGCTTTTATCCACGATTCCTGATGTTGCTGTTAAATGATAAGATGACTGAAGCCGACAAGAACTTCTACTTCAATGCTGAGAGACTCAATGTCAAACAGACCAGTCTCAAGTTGATCAACAAACTGGCCAAAGGCAATAAGTACAACGGGGTTCCACTTATTGTTACCCCTTTCATGTCGGAAAGCTTTAATGCTCAACGTGTTCCATACCAAGTGCAAGTAGCTCAACCTCAACAACATCAACAACAACAACAGCAAGATCAGCAACTTCAACTTCAACTCCAACAACCACCTTAACCTCAAGTTCAACAACAACAATCACCAGATCAATCCCCTAACCAATCACCAGTTCAATCACCTATCCCCCAACGACAGTTTCCATCATATGAAGATGAGCCTCTACCTTTTGACTTCTTCGAAGCTCAACCATCTTCATCTGCACCCACACAACCTACTACTCAACCACAATACTCTCCACAAACACAATCAACCTCACAACCACACTACCATCAGATTCAGCTATCAATCCTGATCTTCAGGAATTCAGAGATAACTTACAGGTAGCTCAGGTACTTACTGACTTCTCATCTCACTTTAATGTTGATATATCTGATTATGGTTGTAACTTTGACTTGTTTTGCCAGCCTGCCAGCAATGAACCTGACAACACACAGGTTCATAACCCTGCTGATGATTCAATTCTACAAACTGTCTCTTCTCCAAACACTTCAACCAACACTACTTCAAAACCTGTTAAGAAGGTTGCCAGAAAGAGGAGTTTGAGTAGTTTAATGGATCAACCCGCAGCTCTGTCTTCTCAAAAGAAACAAAGAGTAGAAGCCTCGGAGACAACTGCAGCCACATCCTTGCCTTCCCAAAAGGGCTTGGACACTGATATGGCAATACAGTCTCTGGATTCATTCTCTCAACAGAATGAAGCCATTGAAGTTGACCGTCCAGCCACGGTATCCTGTACAGAGTCTAGCACTGCTCTAGCACTCACGCTAGTGCAAAATCAAGCCCATACACAGGTTACTACACTTTCTGAGAGCACAGTTTTTCAAAATCAAGTTACTATGCATGAAAACTTTGCTGATCACCCTTTCTTTCATGATCAGGAACTGCTTGGCAATGTGCAAGTAGATTTGCCGTCACTGGCTTCCGGAGGACAATTTGTTCCTCCACTACCTTTGAACCCATTTCAGGGAACATTGGTAGTATACACAGGTACAGCTGGAAGTGTGAATGAAACGAGTGATGTGAGGCAAACACCGAGCGATACACATGCACGTGAGGCTAGTGAAACAGCTTTGAGTGTACGTGAGGTGAGTGCACACACTAACCCAGCTCCATTTGAGGAACAAATTGCAAGGTTACAAGCTGAACTTGCCCGGATGATTGTGGAGAATGAAAGATTGAAAGGTGCACAACTGGTCACCTTAGAGAAGAAAGTAGAGGAGGAGCCATCCAGTTCTTACAGGGATGAGCTCAAGTCTGATATCCATTGTTTGACTGTCGAAATGAGATCCAACCATGAGCTCTACATGTCTAAATTTGATGAGATCGACAGCAAACTGGATCAACTTCTCAGAAACTCCAAGTCTGATGCTCCAACCTCCGGAGAGGATCCCTCAACTAAGGGGGAGAATAGAGACAAGGGAGGAGAAGACAAAGGAAACAGCTCAAATCAAAGTAACAAAGGGAACACAAACACCAACACTTCTGATTCTGCACTTGGCAGAGAATCTGAAAAGTCAAAAGGCAAGCAACCCATGCATCAACAGGAAGACAATTATGATGCCTTTCCTAAGGAAATGGATGATGATGATGTGTTTGATGCCACTTACTGCCAGAATCACGAAGATGGTGCATTTGATGAAGCATATGTGTTCCAGACTGAAGAGGAAGCTGTGGATCAAGAACATGAGGAGCTTGTGAGAAAGTTTAAGCAGGAGAATGAAGCTAGAAAGAGAAAGCTCAGGGACTTTCAAAAGCTTCTAGAGGACAAGCTCATTACAGAAGAGGAAATCAAGAAGGAAAAGCAAAAGATCTATGATGCTGCCTGTGTGCAGAAGAATCTTGATGTGAAGCATAAAGTTGGTAAGAGTTGGGACATTGCTCGCAGAATTTTCAATGGACCTCAGAGGGAACCCTTCGATGACAGGAAGTTCATGTCTCTTATCTATGATCTAAGGGAGATAAACCCTGATGAGGATTTATTCATGCATGCCTTTTCTCTGTAGTTGTGGTACATTACTGTTGCAGTCAGGAATCTGCTAGATCAATGGGAACTCATCATATACACAAGGAGAAACGGGACATTCAGACTCTCAGTTGAATTCTTAAAGTCATTTACAGTAACTGAGCTCTGGGTGCTTCGTAACAAAGTCAAGCGAAGCTCTAATTTGAATGAACTCCTTCGAGACAAGCTGATGGAACATGTTGATTTCAATAGCCCTCAGATTGTCAAGAATCCTTACTGTCTGAAGTTCATTAATGACGACGTCTTAAACACCTTGTATCTGAATGATGAGTCCTTTCCCAAGTACCCTGTGAACCAACTGATCCTTGCATCTACTCTCCTGAGAACCAAGGGATTCGCTTCGAAAGAGAAGGCTGATGCTGATAAAGTTATAGTTGACTACTGTCTTCGGAATGGTATTTCCAAATATACAAGGAAGATGAAGCAAGTCACAAAGACTCAGCCTGCTGACTTTCAGGAGGACCTTGTGGATTTGGAAGTTATGCACCAACTGGCTCTGGCTAATGAAAGGAAGAAACGTGGTGAAGCCACTACTGCTGCTCAGCCATCCAGGGAAGAACCTTCAACTCATATTCTTCATAGTTCTGATACTGAAGAAGGAGAAGTTGATCTGTAGATTAAGATAGGGTATTGTAATATATGTTCTAAATGAACACCCCTTTTGTAATCTACTTTTATGTTTGAATCTGATAAATGTTTAATGAATACCAGAAACTTTTGCTATTTATCTTTCAATGTTTAATCCTTTGTGTTATCAGTTAGTTGAGTTATCCCCTCGATAATTTGCATGTTATGTTAACAAACAAATAGGGGGAGATTGAAAGGCATATGTTAAGCCTATTTGTATTTAAGAGGAATCAACTCAACTCTGATAAGAAAGCAAGTAAATAGCAAGTACTGTTATCCATAATCCGTACGAAGAACGTCAAATGATTTATTGAAGATTTTATGTCAAAAGAATTTCAGGATGCTGCTGCAAACCACTGGAAGAAGTTCATTAATATGATCAAGCCTCAGTGTACAAATAATCTTTTGTAGCACGTCCAGAAGATCAGAAGGTATAAAGTTTCAATACTTTATTTATTCAGAAGATTCCATCATTGTGTCTACAAATGAAGAAGAACTAAGAAGACGAAGAATCGACGAACAAGTCACAGCTTAATTGTTTAAATGACAAGGAATATTTAATTGAGCTAGTTACAGATGAACCATACAGTACATTTGTGTATCAGCTCATCAGATTAAAGATTCTACGTCAAAAGAAAGTGGCTGTTCATTCAAGTCGAAGATCTTAATTGTTTACAGAAGACTGAAGACTCTGAAGAAGAAGAAAAGGGATAATTGATTATCTAATTATTTAATCCACTTCTCAAAATAATTATATATGATGTGTAATTTATTTATTAAATTAATTCTATCTCGAATTAATTTAATTTATGAATTTATGCATTTAATATAATTAAGTGGATGTTAATTGGTTAATTAATTAAAGGAATATAAGCATTTGTCTTGTTGGTTCAAAAGGAAAGACAATTACTATGATTGTCTTAAGAAATAACAAGGTAAGACAATCAAACAGATTGTCTTCCCGTGCCATTTCCTTCCTCCAACACACGGTAAGACAATCCCACAGATTGTCTTACCGTGCCATGCAATTGTCTTACCGTGTGGATGCCAAGACAAACCCACAGATTGTCTTACCGTGTGGCTTCCATGACAATCCATCTGATTGTCTTACCGTTTGGAGTGTAAGACAATCCTACAGATTGTCTTACCGTGCCTGATTGTCTTACCGTGTCCCTGAGATTTTCTTACCGCTTCTGATTGTCTTACTAAGCTATAGACAATGCTTATGATTGTCTTACCTTATGTTTTTCAGCAAGACAAAGTGCCAAATTGTCATAGCAACCACTAGATTGTCTTTGCCACCATTGTCTTGCCTAGTTCTTGAGATTTGCCTATAAATATGGTTCATTCTCATTCATTTGTAAGTGTTCAAAGTGCTTGTAAGCTTTCAAGTTGTGCTAAACTTGCTATTCGTTAAAACCACAGTTTACTGTGCTTTGATCATTCGGTTGTTTTGTTCCACTGAGTTAGAATACTTTCTGTCAAATTTATTCTACGAACTAGTGGACATTAAAACGAACCATATTAATTATATAACGACTTAAAACATTGTTATATTAATTAATCTTAATCTGATTAACAAGTTACATTCCAATCAGATTTATTCCGCCGTGATTATTTTTAGTGACGATTATATTCAACCCCCCCCCCTTCTACAATCATTCCAGGACCTAACACCCACCGTTCAGCAAGGAACACTTTGGCCTATGGAAGAGGCATATGTTATTGTTCCTCCGCACCGCCAACAGAAAATATATCGGGATATTAAACATGGGTGTTTCTACTCCAATGAAGCTGATAATAGCACACGAAGAGGATGGTGTGTTAATGCCTCATAAAACTATTCCGAAAGAACTTCATGAGTACACAGATGAAGAGAGTGAACAGATGAACTTAGATGACGCTCTTCAACTGATTTTGGTTGAATCTCTAGATCTAGTGATGTACAATGCTGTTGTAAATTGTACGAACGCCAAGCAAATCTGGGATACGTTAGAGATTATCAATGAAGGCTCAGAAGAAGTTAGGGAAAACAAGAAAGAGATACTGATGGCTCAGTATGAACAGTTTGGTTCCAATCCCGGAGAAGGGATTTCAGAAGTGTTTATCAGACTTAATAATTTGATAAATAATTTAAATCTGAATGGGAAATACTATGACAATAAAGAGGTCAACATGAAGTTTCTCTTAACACTTCCTGAACATTTGGAACATAGAATCACTGCAATCAGGGAAAGCAGAGATCTGAATGAGATTTCTCTTGAAAGACTCTACGGAGTTTTGAAAACTTATGAACTCGAGCAAGTTCAAAGTAAGCAGGGATATGGCTGGGGTAAAACACTGAACCATTCGAGAGCTCTAGTTGTTGAGTCACCTGTACCGGAAGAAAAGAAGGATGTTGTTGTTCCTTCTAAGACCACTCAGGAATTTGTTGTACCTGAGATGGGTTAGACTACTTCTTCCAGTGGTGACGAAGAGTTCTATACAATGGAAGAGCTTGAACAGTTACAAGATCAATCTCTATCACTGTTTGCCAAGAAGTTTGGAAACATGAGATTTAAGAAGAACCCCTCCTATAAGTACAAAACTACAGTCAACAGGTTTCAAAAAGGAGGTTACTCATCTTCTACAAGCAAAGGAGGATACAAGACTGGGATGGTGGATAGAAGCAAGTTCAAATGCTTCAACCGTGGTGAACCTGGACACTTTGCAACTGAATGCAAACAGCCCAAGGTTCAAGGAAAGAGAAAAGATTCGTACGATGAGCTGAAGCGGAAGTATGATGCATTGGTTAGAAAGCATCAGGGTACTTCTAGAGGTTAAAGCTTCAAGAGCAAGTCTTATCTAGCAGAAGGGAAAAGCTGGGATGATACAGATGGTGATGAGGAAGAGCAGATTGGGAATGTTGCTCTTATGGCTAATGCTGGATCATCTTCACCTCCTCCTGCTGGAAGCTTTCAGGTAGATCCTACATGCCCTAAACTTTTTATGCAATTAGGACTTGAAAGAGATGATGCTATTAAAAAGTTGAAAGCTGCCAATCTTAAAATTGATGCGTTAGTCTTAGATATTCATGCTTATAAGATGAATGAGATGAACGTATTGAATCCTAAAATTGAACAACTGAGTATGGATTTAGGATTACATTGTGCTAAAGTCAAAGTTCTAGAGAAAGGAGAGATTGCTTTAAGACTTCAGCTAGACGAAGAGAAAGTGAAATGTAAAGCCTTTAAGGATGCTTCCACTATAGTCAAAGAACTTAATAATAAACAAGAGATCAAGAGAACTGTTGGAATAGGTTTTGACTATAACAAATCTGTAGGTAAGGCTAGTAACATTACTCCCTTTAAGAAGAGTGCTGAGGAGAGAGGGATTCCTTTTGTTTTGAAAGATTCCCCTCAACCCTTGTTCAAATCCTCAAAAGCTGAACCTTTGTTAGAAACTCCTGTTGTCATTAGATATGAACTCAAACAGGAAGACCTTAAAATGAAATAGAGTAATGAGAAGAGAGATGAGATTCTGACATCACTGAAACCAATCAAAGTGAAAGGCAATGTTAGGTTGCCTAAAGCTGGTTTAGGTGTCAACTCTGAGAGAACTAAATTCAACAAGCCTAATAATTTTGTGAACAGTAAGAACAGAGATAATAGATGTCATTCTACTGAGAACTTTAAATCTGTTAACAATGTTAGAGTAGAATCTATTGATGTTCCTACTACTATGACTGATATGCCTGTTGCTCCTGTATTTGATGCATGTCATAAATGTTGTGGTGTTGATAATTGTATGCTTTGTGCTTTCAATACAATGTCTGCTTATTTTAGAAATTTGCATGTTAAAAATGAAAACACATCACCTAGACAACACACAAACAATAAGCATGCTAGATCAAAGACTGCTAGTCCTCCTCGTGTTAGGAAGGAGACTTATATTCCAAAGCCTAAAACAAAGGTTTATAAGGCTGTTGTTAAGGAAGTAAGTTCAGTCAAGAGTGAGCCAAGTATCAGTCCAAGAGGCTCTGTTGTATTACCTGATAGAAATCAATTCTTTAAGTTTGCTGGGCCCAATCAAATGTGGGTCCCAAAGAAGGTTTAATCAAGTTGTCTTTTGCAGGGTGCCAATGGAGTTGTTCGAGTTACTTGGGTGCTTGACAGTGGAGCGTCAATGCACATGACTGGCAATAGATCCCTGCTAGAAGACATAAGAGAAGGAGCTGGCCCAACAGTCAGTTTTGCTGATAATAGCAAAGGTCGTACTGTGGGATATGGCAAGTACAAAATTGGAAGGATCATCATAGAAGATATTGCTATAGTTGAAGGACTACAACATAATCTCCTGAGTGTCAGTCAGTTTTGTGACAAGGGATATTATGTTCATTTTGAAAAAGAGATATGTATCATTAAACATATCAAGGATAAGCGTCCTTCACTATGTGGCATAAGGAAAGGCAATATATTTGTAGCTGATTTGTCTTCAGGACCAGGAAACAAAGTTCACTGTTTCTACGCAAAGGCGTCTGCTGATGATAGTTGGTTATGGCATAAGAAACTCTCGCACCTCAACTTCAAAACCATGAACTCTCTAATCAAGAGAGATCTAGTGAGAGGTTTGCCTTCCCTGGAATTCTCAACTGATGATCTCTGTGAAGCTTGTCATAAAGGAAAAGCGAAGAGAGCATCTCACAAAGGCAAGACCATCAATACCACTACAAATCCACTTCACTTACTGCATATGGATTTGTCTGGCCCCGTGAATGTTGCATCAATTGATGGAGGAAGATATGCCTTAGTCATTGTGGATGACTTCTCGAAATTTACTTGGGTTTACTTCCTGGCTTCTAAGGATGAAACCCCGTTGACAGTGATTGATCATATTAAGTCAGTTGAATTGGATAAGGGTGTGTCAGTGAAAGCTGTAAGGTCAGATAATGGCACGGAATTCAAGAATCAAACTCTAATCAACTTTTACTCTGAAAAGGCAATTAGAAGGCAGTATTCAGCACCAAGGACTCCACAGCAGAATGGAGTCGTCGAAAGAAAGAATCGTACATTGATTGAAGCTGCAAGGACTATGATTGCTGAAGCAAAGCTTCCACTGTACTTTTGGGCTGAAGCTGTGTCTACTGCCTGCTATACCCAGAATCGAACTTTGATCAACAAGGATCATATGAAAACTCCATTTCATCTGTATAACAACACGGAACCATATGTCAAACATCTTCATGTCTTTGGAGCCAAGTGTTATGTTCTCAAGGATGGTGAAGAGAACTTGAACAAGTTTGAGCCAAAGGCATCTGAAGCAATTTTTATTGGTTATACTAATAATGCTTATAGAGTTTTTGTAATTGATACTCTGTCAGTGAAAGTTAGTGTCAATGTTACATTTGATGACACTAAACTCCCAAGTTTACAATCTGCTGATCCATCTGAATCTCTGAAGTTTGACAACTATCCGAATTCTGATTCAGATGATGATATGCCACCTGAGGTTGCAACAGGTGATGACAACAATGATAATGATCCAGGCAATGGTGGAGGAAATGGCAATAATGCTGGAGATTCCACTGATGCTAGTGGTGGATCATCAAGTCAACCTGGCAACAACTCAGGGGGAGCTGGTGGATCAACTAGTCATACACATCAGCTTACTGACAATACAGCTGAATCATCAAGGACACAACTTCCAAGGGAAATGATTTGGAGCAGAGATCATCCCTTTGATCTTATAATTGGTGATCCTGATGCTGGTGTAAGGACTAGAAGTGCTACGACAAATGAATGTCTATTCTCTGGTTTTCTATCTCAATTAGAACCAAAGAAAGTGGATGAAGCACTTGCTGATCCTGATTGGGTTCTTGCCATGCAAGAAGAACTCAATCAATTTGACAGACAAGAAGTATGGGCCCTTGTTCCAAGACCAAAGGGAAAGTCTACAATTGGAACTAGATGGGTCTTCCGTAACAAGTTAGATGGTGATGGCATTGTAGTAAGAAACAAAGCCAGACTGGTCGCAAAAGGTTATTCTCAAGAAGAAGGAATTGATTACAATGAAACCTATGCTCCAGTTGCTCGTCTTGAAGCCATCAGAATATTTCTTGCATTTGCTGCACACTCCAACTTCAAGGTCTATCAGATGGATGTGAAAAATGCATTTATGAATGGAAAGATAGAAGAAGAAGTATATCTAGAACAGCCCCCTGGCTTTGAAAATCCAGAGTTTGCTGATTTTGTGTACTTCCTATTCAAAGCTGTCTATGGGCTCAAGCAGTCACGAAGGACATGGTATGACACCCTCTCTGAGTTTTTATTGAAAACAATTTCACTAGAGGTGTCATAGACAAAACTCTCTTTTACAAATTGCATGATAATAATATGATATTTGTTCAAATATATGTTGATGATATTATATTTGGTTCTACTAATGATAACTTGTGCAAGAGCTTTGCTAAGTTAATGCAGAGTAATTATGAAATGAGTATGATGGGTGAGCTATCCTACTTTCTTGGTCTTCAAGTAAGCCAAAAGGAAGATGGCATTTTCATTTTACAGTCAAAGTATGTCAGAGATCTTCTGCGAAAGTACAATCTAGAAGACTCTTCTCCGACAAAGACACCCATGGCCACTGCCACAAAGCTTGACCATGATAAATCTGGTAAGAAAGTTGATATCTCAAGCTATCGAGGTATGATTGGCTCATTACTCTCTCACTGCTAGTAGACCAGATATTATGTTTGCAACATGTTTATGTGATAGGTTTCAGGCTGATCCTAAAGAATCACATCTTATAGCCGTCAAAAGAATCTTTAGATATCTTAAGGGTACACCTGGTTTAGGTATTTGGTACCCTAAGAATACTGGTTTTGACTTAACCGGCTATACAGATTCTGATTATGCAGGTTGCAGGATTGATAGAAAGAGTACGTCTGGAAGCTGTCAATTTCTAGGACGTCGGTTGGTTTCCTGGTAGAGCAAGAAGCAACACTCAGTGTCCACTTCTACTGCTGAAGCTGAGTATATAGCTGCTGGCAGTTGCTGTGCTCAGATTCTCTGGATCAGGAATCAATTAAATGGTTATGGTATTGATGTTAACAAAATTCCAATATTTTGTGACAACACCAGTGCCATAGCCATTTCAAACAATCCAGTGCAACACCCGGACCAAGCACATAGATATCAAGTATCATTTTATTCGAGAACATGTCATGAATGATACTGTGGTTTTACATTTTGTACCCACGGCTGATCAAATTGCTGACATCTTCACTAAACCACTTGATAAATCCACTTTCTCTAAGTTGGTTTGTGAGCTAGGGATGTTAAATATGTCATGATTCTCTTTGTATATATTATATATTTGTTTTATATATTATTATATATTTTTGTGAATTTTCAGTGTAATTATATCTATTTTATTAGATTTTATATAATTCTTTGTAAATTATCTGATAATTTTCTGTATAATTATGCATGTTTATATTTGTCTCAGTAATTTTCTAAGTGTTGCATACTCCTCTGTATTATTTATCAAGCATTTAGATAATTATTTGTTTCTATTTTGTATTTTTCAAAATTATTTAAGCATAATTATTAGTTTTTAAGTTAATTCATTTTAATGAATTAAAGTTAAATTCATAAATATTTATATTTAATTAAAGTTGAATTTTATAAAATATTTGTGTAATATATTATATATTATTTATATTAGGTTTTTGATTTTATGTGTAAAAAATTTTATTTCAAAGAAAAACAAAAATCATATTATATATTCATATATTTCTGTTTTTCTATTATTAAAAAAAAAAACTCGGCATGACATTCTTAAAATGTCATACCGAGTGCGTTTTTGGCTGTTACATATTTCGGTATGACAAATTGATAGATTGTCATAGCAGGGTTTGAAGTGTGTCGTGTAAGCCTTATGTAACTCGGCATGACAATTCTAATAATTGTCATACCGAGTCATTCACGCACCTACCACGTCTGTTTTAAAAACCTCGGTATGACAATATAAACAATTGTCATACCGAAGTCTAATAAACCCCTGTGACATTATATTTATTTGTCATACCCGCTGTTATCTCTCCCATTTCTCACATATACATACATACGCATATACACGCAACGCCATTGCTCTACTTCGATCGTTTTTCAAGTTTTCTCATTAAAAACTTGTTGGTTACGTGTTTTCAAGCTATAATTGCTTGCTGGTTACGATTATAATCACGTTTTGAGACGAATTGCTGCCGATTTTTGTTCAAACCCAGTTCACCGAGTCGAACGAGTTGGGCTGTTTTTGACCGACTTTACACAAATCTTGTCCTGTTTCGTGACTCTTGGATGTTGGTTTGTCTGTGTTGATCGTATTTTTGTTGATTTGGTGCAAAAAATTTCGAAACCCTCTCTTGGTAATTCAAATTTTTTAGGGTTTTTAGTGAAGTTAAGGACTCGTTTGGCTCAGAGAGATTATTGGAGCTTAATTGGGGTTTTGTGGAATTATATTTGGCCGTTTACAATTTAATTAATTTTTAATTCGAGTTTAATCAATTAATTCGAATTGTTAATTAATTATTAATTGAAATTTACGAGAACTTTGAGAATTAACATTTTATTTGAAAAATTTTCGTTTAATTCAATTTTTAATTATCAAAATGGCTGGCCAATTTGTTATCGGTGAGACTAATTACAACGGATATTTGGATCCTGATTCCAGCTTGGTGAGATTTAAACCTTGGGGTGAGATTCTTAAATAGTCAAAGTTTGGTCAGCACAGCGATAACTGCACATGCTGATTTACAGATTCGACCACTCCAGGACTTTTACTCCACTGCCATCAACACCACTCTCTTGGATAGCTACAAGGTTTCTGGAAATATTACTGGAGGCCGGAGCATTACCATTTCAGTTGATGATGTCAACAGGATCCTTGGATTTCCACGTAACAACTTTGTTGAGATTCCGACAGATGCTGAAATCACTCAATTCTTTCAGACCATTCTTTATCAAGGAGAGATTCATCTGCCAAGGATGCTGAAAGGGAACTTGAAACCTGAGTGGGATTTATTCTTCGATACACTGGCAAAGGTCTTTTCCCCAACCACTCGAAGTAACTTCAACATCATCTCATCCCTTCTTCAAGTAATTGGATTCTGCATTGTTCACAATCGACTAATCAATTTTGGCAAGTTGATTCTTCAGTCGATTCTAAAGAAGTTGGGACCACTCAGCAGTCGATCAGTTGCACAAAATGCCAGGGTTGTCTGTTTTTACCCTCGGTTCTTAATGCTATTTTTGAATGATAAGATGACGGACGCTGAGAAGAATTCATACTTCAACTCTCCAATTGCACCAACTCAGCGTGTCTGTACGAAGTTGATGAAAGCTCTGACCAACAAAAGAAAATATGAGAATATTCCACTCATCGTGACTCCATACCTGATGGAGCAGTTCAATGCTCAGCCACAACAACTTCACCAATTTCAAGTGGCACAACCTCAACAGCAACAGCAACAACAAGATCAACCGGAACAACAACAACAACAACCACAACCAGAACCACTTCAAATACAACAACCAGAACAACACCAATCACCACACCAATCACCATATCAATCACCACATCAATCCCCATACCAATCACCACATCATTCCCCTCTACATCAAACACATTCATCACATTCATTTGAAGATGAACCTCAGGAATACAACTTCTTCGAAGCTAAACCGTCTTCATCTGAACCACTACCACAACAACAACACACCCACTATATACCACAAACACAATCAACCTCACAACCCTTACCTGCTGACTCAACATCAAATCCAGAGTTGCAATCCTTTCGACAGGACCTACAGGTAGCTCAGGTACTTTCTGACTTCTCATCTAATTTTAATGTTGATGCATCAGATTTTGTTGGTGACCTTGATTTTGTTTTCCAGACTACCAGCAATGAACCTGACAACACCCAGGTTCATATCCAAGCTGACGAATTCATTCAACCAACTCTTTCTTTTGCAAACACTGCAATCAACACTACTACTCAACCTATTCGTAAGATTGCCAGAAAGAGAAGTTCAAGCAGTTTGACGAGTCAACCCGCAGCTCTGTCTTCCATTAAGAAGCCTAGGTTGGAAGCCCTGGAGACATCTGCAGCCTCATCCTTGCCTTCCCAAAAAGGCTTGGACCTAGAATAGGCAATGAAACAGTCTCTGGACTCATTCTCTCAACAGAACGATGCCATTGAAGTTGACCGCCATGCCACGGTACCCTGTACAGAGTCAAGCACTGCGCTAGCACTCACGCTAGTGCAAGACCAAACAGATACACAGGTTACTACGTTTACTGATTGCACAGATTTTCAAAACCAGTTTATCATGTATGAAAACTTTCCTGATCACACTTTCTTTTCTGATCAGGCGGTACTTGGCAGCGTGCAAGTAAACTTGACCTCACAGGCTTCCGGAGGACAATTTGTTCCTCCACTACCTTTGAACCCATCTCAGGGGGCATTGGTAGTTTATACAGGTACAGCTGGAAGAGTGCAAACAATGAGTGATGAAAGGCAAACACCGAGCGATACACATGCACGTGAGGCTAGTGAAACAGCTCTGAGTGTACGTGAGGTGAGTGCACACACTGACCTGGCTCTGTTTGAGGAACAAATGGCTAAGCTGAAAGCTGAATTAGCCCGGATGATAGCTGAAAATGAGAGGCTAAAGGGTGCACAGTTGGTGACCCTAGAGAAGAAAGCTGATGAAAGGCCATCCAGTTCTTCCAGGGATGAGCTTAAAGAAGAAATGCATGAGTTGACTATCGAGATGAGATCTAATCATGCTCTTTATATGGCAAAATTTGATGCTATCGACAGTAAACTGGATCAACTCCTCAAAAACTCAAAGTCAGATGCTGATACCTCCAGAGAGGATCCCTCAACTAAGGGGGAGAATAGAGGAGATGGAGACAAATGTGACAGAGATGACAGGGGAAATAGTTCAAATCAAAGCAATAAAGGGAATACTTCTGAATCTGCTCCTGACAATTTTGAAAAGTCAAAAGGAAAAGAGCCGTTACATCAATCTGAGAATGTCTTCAATTCTGACAATTATGATGACTTTCTGAAAGACATGGATGATGATGACGTCTTCTATGCTACTTATCGTCAAGCAGAGGAAGAAGGCAAATTTGAGGAGAGCTATCTATTTCAAGATGAAGAACCTGTTGACTTGGAACATGAAGAGAATGTCCGGAATTTTAAATCTGAGAATGAAGCTAGGAAGCGTAAGCTTCGTGATTACCAAAAGCTTCTAGAGGACAAGCTGATCACTGAGGATCAAATCAAGATTGAAAAGCAGAAAATCTATGATGCTGCGTGCAAGCAGAAGAATCTTGATATCAAAAGGAAAGTTGGAAAAAGCTGGGACATTGCAAAGAGGATTTTCAATGGACCTCAAAGGGAGCCTTTCAATGACAGAAAGTTCTTATCTCTGATCTACGATCTTCGAGAGGTAAACCCTGACGAGGATATCTTTATGCATGCCTTTGCTTTGGAAATTGATTACTTGACTGTTGGAGTCAATAACTTGCTAGAACAGTGGGAGCTGATTGTATATACACAGAGAAATGGTTCATTCAGGTTATCTGTTGAATTTCTTAAATCATTCTCTGTATCTGAGCTCTGGGTACTTCGCAATAAGGTAAAGCGATGCTCCAACCTGAACGAACTCCTTCGTGACAAACTGTTGGATTGTGTTGTCTTCAACAGTCCACAGGTTGTCAAAAATCCATATTGTGTAAAGTTCGTTCACAAGGAGCTCTTAAGCACTGTCTATCAAAATGAAGAAGCTTTACCAAAGTATCCTGCTAAGCAACTGGCTCTAGCATCCACTCTACTTCGAACCAAGGGCTTCGCTTCTAAAGCCAAGTCTGATGCTGATGATGTGATTCTAGCCTACTGCACCCGAAAGAATATTTCTCAATATTTACGGAGGATGAAGAATGTTACAAAAGCTCAGCCATCAGACTTCCGGAAAGACCCTGTAGAGATGGAAGTGTTACATCAACTGGCTCTGGCAAGGGAACGTAAGAAGCGAGGTGAATCCACTACATCAGAAGCGCCAACCAGAGAAGAACCGTCAACTCCTGTCCTTCACAGTTCAGACATAGAAGAAGGAGAAGTTGATCTTTAGATTCGATAAGGAAATAGTTATATATGTTCAGAAAGAACATCCTTGTGTAATCTAATGTACTTGTTTGAATTCTGGTCAATGTTTAATGAAATACCAGAAACTTTTTGCTATTTACAATTCATGTTTAATCCTTTGTCTTATCAGTTAGTTGAGTTATCCTCTCGATAATTTGCTTGTTATGTTAACAAACAAATAGGGGGAGATTGAAAGGCATATGTTAAGCCTATTTGTATTTAAGAGTATCAACTCAACTCTGATAAGAAAGAAAGTAAATAGCAAGCACTATTGAAGGAATCCGTACGAAGAACGTCAAATGATTTATTAAAATCATATGTCTGAAGAATTTCAGGATGCTGCTGCACACCACTGAAAGAAGTTCATAAATATGTTCAAGCCTCAGTGTACAAATAATATTTTGTAGCACGTCCAGAAGTCCAGAAGGTATAAAGTTTTAATACTTTATTTATTCAGAAGATTCCAAACTATTTCTACTTATGAAGAAGAACTACGAAGACAAAGACTCGACGAACAAGCCACTTCTCAAATGTTTAATTGATAAAGAATATTTGATTCAGCTAGATACAGATGAACCAGACAGTACATTTATGTGTCAGCTACTCAGATTAAATATTCTGCATCAACAATAGGTGGTCGTTCAATCAAGACAAAAAATCAGATCTTTTAAAGGAAGTCACAAGACCTACTGCTGAAGAAGTGCTCAATATAATTATTCTTTTAATTAATTCACATCCCAAAATAATTATACAAGTTATGTAATTTATTTATTAAATTAATTCACACTCGAATTAATTTAATTTATGAATTTATATAATTAATATAATTAAGTGGATAATTATTAGATTAATTATATATAAGAAAATACATTTTATATGGTTTTTGGGCACGGATGACAATCTAATAGATTGTCATACCGCACTATGTCACCTGCCATAGTCAGGAGGCATGACAAACCTTTGGTTTGTCATACCGAATGACTTAGGCATGACAATTGTTGATTGTCATCCCGAAGTCACAAGGTATGACAATCCACTGATTGTCATGCCACTTGAAGTCTTAGGCACCAAGTTTCGATTGTCATACCTTTCCTCTGATTGTCATACCATTTGTCATACCGATTCTAGGAGAGCATGACAATGCTTTTAATTGTCATATCTTCCCTTGGTTTGTCATTCTGATTGTCATACCTTCCCTTAGATTGTCATACCTTCTCACTTGTGCCATGACAATGCTTCTAATTGTCATACCTTTTGATATAAATGTCATAGCACTTGTTTAAATTGTCATAGAGCATCCTAGAGTTGTCGTGTCTAGCTTTGTCATATTTGTTCAAGGGTTTGCCTATATATATGGCTTCACCTCTTCATTTGTAAGTTGTTCATTGCATTGTAAAGCTTTCAAGTTGTGCTAAACTTGCTATTGTTATATCCACAGTTTTCTGTGCTTTGATCACTCGGTTGTTTTAATCCGCTAAGTTAGAATATTTCCTGTCAAATTTATTCTACGAACTAGTGGACTTTAAAACGAACCATATTAATTATATAACGACTTAAAAATTGTTATATTAATTAATTTAAATCTGATTAACAAGTTATACTCCAATCAAATTATTCCGCCGCGATTATTTTGTGACGATTGTATTCAACCCCCCTTCTACAATCGAATCTGGACCTAACAATTACACATATGATAACGATGACATTAATATAAACAAGTATAACAATAATGAATTATCGCATGGCCCAAGAAAATTATGCCTTAAGAAAATACAAAAAAATGGTGAATTAATATTATAGCATATGCATGCATAAACTTAATTAAAATTAACCATAGCCTTTCACATAAAAGCTCCTTTAAGTTTGACACATCAGAATGTTTAAAAAGGTAAGCAAATAGGTGCATGTAAGTTGCATGCAAAATGAAATTATATTCCCTGGATATTTGCTAAACAAGATAGTAAAAATAAAGAAAGCATATATACGTAAATAAAAAAAATCACAAAAACAATTAACCATGACTAACATATATTATTTTAACTATTCCCAAGGGTTGTGCCAAATCTCCAGTTTCATTTAATATATGTATGCAATATGTAATCTTTGACGTACATGCATGCTACCCTAATTACTATTTCTGTGCAAGTAAGTTGCATGCAAAATGAAATTAAATTCCCTGGATATTTGCTAAACAAGATAGTAAAAATAAAGAAAGCATGTATAAGTAAATAAGAAAAATCACAAAAACAATTAATCATGACTAACATATATTATTTTAACTATTCCCAAGGGTTGTGCCAAATCTCCAGTCTCATTTAATATATGTATGCAATATGTAATCTTTGACGTACATGCATGCTACCCTAATTACTAGCTTCGTATATTTCTAGATCCAGTCAGTCTACCCTAAAACTTTAATAACTAATACCAAACAAGTATAAAAAACAGGGAGACATGCACCAAGTATCATATGCCACCAATAACAAAACTCACAGTTTTCATATATAGAAATATGAATAAGTTGGAAGAGTTTTACCGTAACAGAAAAAGCCTACGATTGTTGTTCTGATAAATGTCGCAAGCTAAAAATCCCTCCTTTTTTTATACTATCTGATAACGTGTTATAACATATATATACTACAAAGAGATACTACAAAGAGAGCACTAGAAGAACAAATAACTAAGAGAATAGAGAAAATTTTTCATATCCTTTCAAGCAATACAAAATGCCTTTATATAGGCTATGAAAAATAGGTTACATGTATAATGAAGGGTCAAGAGTCAAGTTAAAGGACAAAGTCATCCACAAGCCAAAGGTCACCTGAATAAAATAATTACATAACATCACATAATTTAAAGATACTCAAATTTTTATTTATGATCACTCCATAATTATATTATACATATTATTATATATAATATACATCACATGTACATACATTTCGTTTCTAGTTTTATAAATACTTATTTGAGTATTTTAATTTCTAATATTAGATTACACAAATTCAAATAAAATATATATAAAAAAAGTAACACAATAATTTTTATTTTAAGATAGTATCACTGAATAAGTTAACTAATCCGTTAATTTTTTATGCAAAAAGGAACAACAATAGTTGGACCAAATATAGTGGTTGTTTATTTATTTAGTTTTATAATATAATTTTATTATGGATGCTACTATCAATCATCAATCATCAATATACTTATATAAAGGAGAAGCGAGGGGCGTGTAGGTGGCGCCTCTCAGATAGCTCCGTTCTATTTTTCTAATTTTCCGGAATTTTTGGATGAAAAATATCAAAAATAAAAAATACTTTTTTTGTTTCAGATTAATTGATATGGTATATATCTTGGCATAAATTAATCTGATACTGTTTCAGATTATTTATGAAATATAGTAGTTTGCAACTTTTTTAATCTACTCTGTTCCAGATTATTTAATTATGGAAAAAGAGAAAATATCAAAAATAAAAACTACTTTTTTGTTTCAGATTAATTGATAGGGTATATATCTTGGCATAAATTAATCTGATTCTGTTTCAGATTATTTATGAAATGTAGTAGCTTGCAAATTTTTTTAATCTGCCTCTTCCAGATTATTTAATTATGGAAAACTCGGAACAACACATTGGAACTTTGATTGCTGATTTTTTAACAACTCGGGTGTCCAGATTCTGGTTGAACAACACATTGGAACTTTGATTGCTGATCTTCCCAGATTTTGATGTTGCACGAGTCTAAACCATCGGTTATTGTAAATGAGTGTACCGTCCTCTGACCCAATCGAGTACGTATGTCGGAGACATTACCGGGATCCTCCACCACACCGATTATATCTGTGGATTTACAGCAATTCATCAAGACATACAGGTTTCATAAAAATGTTAGCTTGTACATAAACTTTTTAGATGAAGTAGACTAAGAATTTTAAACACAAATTGGTGACCTGTCAAACAAAAAGTGAAGCAAATCGGTATACTTATACAATGCACACCGTGATCATCTCTTGTGTTAACATAACGTAATTGTTCAATTTGCTGGGATTGGAGTAAACTGAAAGTAATTCACGGGGATATTATATTCAACTGCCATGACAGAATGCATAACGGTCAGGTGTGAATACAATACATTTAGTCGTCGACAGGGGCCTTATACTGAATCTCGACTCTCTGACCAAAAATTCAGATATTTCATAGACATGGCCTTCGACCACAGGTTCAGTCATGTTGTTCCACTTTTCCGGGGTAATAATGGCATGAATGGGAATTTTCTGTACTCGAAACAAATAGAAACAAATGTATATGAGCATGGATTGATAGTACTCAAAAAAAATCATATTTATACTTTGGTTATAACAGTTTCAACGATTATAAAGTTAAATAGATTTAGGTTAAAAAGATTATACATCATTGTCGAGCACTATAAGGTTCACTGCCAGCAACCTGTCAGAAATGGATGAAATAGTATTCCAAACCCGTGTGACTCGAACCCTCAATCGCCAGCTAAGTTTTGAGTTGTTGATGTTGCCGAGTGTGTCGATCATGGCTGGGAATAAGACACAGAAAATTTAAAATTTTAAAATATGCAAGAGTTCATAACTCTTGTATATTTTAAAATTTAAAATTTTAAAATTTAAAATAGTAACACTCCAAGTTTCAAAAGCTTGTCTTTCTACATGAACGAGAATTTGATAACATGGGTGTCTCAAAAGTAGAAGTGTGTTGCCTTATCTTCTTGTGAAACTGAATAATGACAGCCACAGCTGCTGCATGTGCCAAGGAATTTGGTTAAGAAATTTGTTAATACAGATACTGATGTTGGCCCAAGTTCAGTGATAATTTACGTTGATAACAAGTCATCTATAGATTGACCAAGAACCCTGTCTTCCACCGTTATAGTAAGCACATTCTTATACGTCATCAAAATTTGTATCGGGAGCGATGCCAGCAGTGAAGTTTGAAGAAATGCCGATGTTGCTGAAGTAAAGATTTTAAGTTGAGAAGTTTGGATTAAAGGAAATTTAGTTTGATTTTTAATTATTAGTTGTTTCATTTTAGTTAATACAAATTAGAAAAAAAAATTATGTTGTTATCAGTAATATTTTATGCATGAGTGTACATATATATTTATTATTTCCAAAATACTCGATGCCACAAGAAATATTTAAAAGATAATTATGAAAATTATATCTAGAGATTTCAAAAATACTGTGAGTTCAATAAAATGATTCTAAAAATCAGAATTAATTTGACAAAAATCTTGAAAATGAATAAATAATCCAAAAATGATTTCTTTTTGGCCCTATTACGAAATAAGGTCAGGAAAAATAAACCAAAGAATGTCATAAAACATTCGGGAGCACTGCAAAATTTTCAAAAAATATGAGACTTTTGAACAAATATTCACGAAAACTTTCAATGTTTTCTCGAAAGTTGGTTGATAAAAGATATGGGTTAATATATGACACTAAAATATTTTGAACAATAAAGGCCCAAAAGAGAAGAAACCCACTTATTAAGAGCTAGCTTTATAATTTATTTATTATTTTTATAATTAATCAATCAAGCTTAATAAAAGCCCAATGTACATCGACTCTTAAGATAAGTGGGTTGTCAAACATCAAGGCACGGGCCTCCATCAAAGCCCATATTTGTAACTTCTAGCCAAATCAAGAAGCTATTAGAATAATTCAGTGGGTTGTCAAACATCAAGGCACGGGCCTCCATCAAAGCCCATATTTGTAACTTCTAGCCAAATCAAGAAGCTATTAGAATAATTCAAAACCGTAGAGTTCTATATAAATTCTAAATATTCAGAGATGACTATCAAGACTCATGCATAAGCATCGACTACTTAAAATAAAGACTACTTAAAATAAAGACGAAAGATTAACTCTATTCTATGTGAAATACCTATTTTTATTCTATTATTTCAAAGACTTGAGAAACTACTATATAGGTATCTTCCCCGCACAACTTGAACTATGTTTTTGAATTGGTTGTTTTTATTCAAGTTAAAGGTACTAGGCATCTCATAAAGACCGTTGAATTTTGTCAAACAAGAGTAGTCAAAAACACGAATTTCACCTTCATTTTTTTAATATTCCATAACAATTCATATCCATAAAGTGTATAAGATATGTATATAATTCTTTCAAAAAAAAAGATATGTATATAATTATAAAGATCGCTTTATATAAGGGTTGAGCCAAGATTAAATACTATAATTTACTTTAAAAATTTAAATTTCTGATTCATGGATTGCTTAATGTCAATATATATCTTGACTTATGCCTAGAATGTTTTTATCAATTTAAAGAGACAATCTCTTTACAAATTATTAATTTAAAGGTTTCTATTATATGTGAGATATGATTGTGTGAGTAGATACTAAAATTGGATAAATTGCTATATAATCTAATGTATATCATAAGCTGGGAAATAAATAAATTCATCATCCTTGTTACTATAAGAGTTGCTAACTCAAGCTTCTCAAGCTTTTTGGCACCGTAAATCAAATTGATCGGCTACAATATCTCATAATTATACCAAAACAGGTGCGATTTATATATAACTAAAGTATACAAATCTAGATCCAATACTGAGAATTGAGAATCAAGCACTTATACAACACCAGATACGATCCACATATAATAAAATATACAAATCTAGATCCCCTAAAGAGAAGAAGTGAGAATCGAGTACTTACCATGAAGGAACAACGATTTCGAGATTGAAGGACTTTGTAAGACTGTGACTAGCACCAGCGACCTCCTTTTTTCGAATGATTAGTCTTTAGTTTTTCAATTAGGGATTAATTGATGCCTAACACTCGTCTTATCTTTTTATATTAGTTTTACATTTAATTGGAAATTTCCATTTTACTCCTTGTTGAACACTTAATTTTAAAATTACTATTTTATCCATTACGTTATATTCATCTTAAAACTATCATTATATTTTTTGTTACAACTTTCATCCCAATCATATTTACACAATGGATTAATTATCAAATAGGTCACTTACGTTCAAATGCATCAAGTGGGTCACTGATTACAAAATGACTCAAATGAGTTAATTTAAAAAATTATATAAAAAATATCACTCTATCCTTAGACGAAATTCGTAAAATTATTATACATCGAGTTTCACACATCTTTTATCTTTTATGAATAATATTACATCCAAATGAAAGTTTCCTGGTTCTACATCCGTAGTCCAAAAACCACATCCATTCTTTTGTGTAATCATCCATCACAACATGAGCCATGAGTACCATCTCTTAATCAAACTCTGCAAAGTTGATATTTTAATTTATCTGAGTTAGGGCACTCATACTGAAAGGGACCAAACTTGTGACACTTGAGCACTCGATGTTGGCCTTAGTGAAAGGTTGTCTTTCTGGGCGTCCTCTTCCTCTCAGCCTCTAGTATATCCACGTCCTCTTCCCCGGATTATTTCACCACTTGTAACTTTAAAGGTCTGTTCTTCACTATTAACCTTTCTATATTTTGCTCATGTACAAGCAATGAGCTCATGAGCTCTACAATTCATCCCGTGATCTATATCCTTTGACTCTTCTATGGAGCAAACTATATAATTGAAATTCTCGGTCAAAGTGCCTAAGATTTGTCAATAATATTCACATCTAACATATCTTCTCCAGCATTTACTGATTTACCAATTTTCATCTCCAGAATCTCAAAAACTCCACGGAGTGTTTGGAGTTGGGCACGCTGAACTCTTTTATTCCCTTGATATTTTCTCTTCAAGGAATCCTATAATTGTTTTTGATGTGTCCTTTTATATGATAGTTTTTAGAACTAATAAATTTTACATTATAATTTTCAAATATAATTTATATCATTTAAAAATATTTATATCTTTATTTAAATAAATTTAAAACACTCATTAATTCTATATTATATTTTTACTTAATAAAAATAAATAATAAATATTCTATATATAAAATAATAAATCTGCTAAAAGTATCATATTTTAATGCAAAATATGTGTATTATGCTTGCTAATGACAAATGGAGGAGGATTTGTGATTATGTCTCCACCACCAGAGTATGTATGTAAAAAAAACTTAACAAATTACACATTATACATAAATTAATATATTTGCAATGTATATCATTTGTTTATTTTCTCAATTTTTTGTCTTACTGAAAGGAGAAAATCCAAATACTTATACAAAACAAAAGGCATGCTTACTATATTTCTAAAATACAAATATATAATGCTTGTAAATGGGTATTTTATAATTTTAAATTCTATTAAATTAATTCATAATTTATCATGCTTATGACTTTCTATAATACACACACATATAAGTATTATCTGTATTAAGGGTCTATTATTCTGTATTGAATATTTCATATATTTTTTATTTATCTTCATAATTTAATCTATACTTTCTTTTATGTAATATGCCATATCTATTTTTGATCTTTACTAAATGAAAATTACAATACGTAATTAACCAGTATTCTAAATTTATTTAAATGGTGATATTTAATAATTATATAAATGTATGATTTAATATTTTGATTCAAATTATAAAAAATACTCTTCTAGTATATTATATATTTCTAATAAGTGAAAAAAAAGTAGTAAAATTATCTCAAAATCAAATAAGATGTATATTAAAAAAATTATTAATTAAATAGCGTACTTATGATCTATTTTTATTAAATAAAAGATACAATATTTAATTAATGAGAAAATTTTAATTATATAAATGATATATATTCATAAAAAATATAAATTAAATTCAACAAATATTATTTAAAATATAAGCTAGAGTGGGCTGGGGTTTTAACCCTAAAAAAATACGGCCCAGTCTTGCGGTTGCAGTTTTAACCCTAAAAAACACAAAAGGCAAATATATAGGAGTTCTCTGCCTAGTTTTTAGTAGTGTTTTGGCCCCGATAGGGGCGGACACTCCAACAGAAATCATCACCTTGTCAAAAAAAATGAAATTGCTACAAGGGTTGCCATTTTTATAAAGTGTACACTGAGTAAGCCTAAAAATGGAGGAGCAGTTGAATCTAGGACACGTATTGACATCACAATTGACACAAGTGAATTTGTGTTGTTCCTATCAGGTTAGATCCATGGTGCTTATTATTGGATATGTGGATTTCCAATATGTTTGAGTTGATTAGTAGTGGTTTATAATAGTTGTATTTATATTAGAGTATTTCTTATATGAAAATAGAAATATAATGGTTATCTAGTATTTCTAATGCTTGTGTTGTGTTGTTTGACAAATCACATCACAGGTACATTGTGTTGTAGACAACTGAAATAACGCCTAAATGAGAGCCAATGGTGTTTAATTACGGGCATATAATTTGTAGATTTAACAACAATTTCTATGTTAAAAAAGACAATTAGTAAAGACTTCATATATTAGTTGTTTGAATGAGATCCTTAAGAAGGGGAAGCATTACAAATAGGCAAGGCTGAGAGAAAACCTAGGAATAAATTTGTGAACAATTTTTCTACAAGGCAGACACAGAGGAGCATTATAACTTTTGAAGGTATAATTAAGGGGATAGATATTCTGGTTGCATCATTGTGAGTACTACTAGAACCAACAAAGGAACATATAGAATTTTCTATTGTAATTATTGCCCCTTATTTGTAATATTCTAAAAGCAATTAAGCTAATAGTCTTCAATAATGATTCATAGTTCTATCAACTTATCTTGTTTTTGACAAATTTAGCTTGAGCCAGAAGCGAACTCTTATTAATGGCTTATATCAAGACGAGGATTCGAAGAGAGTTATAGATCGGGCAGAAAAAGTGCTTCAAAGCATACCCGTTCAATATCCTAAATTTTCAAAACCAATAGTTCACTCCAATGTTTCCAACAGTTTTTGGTTGGTATGCATCTCATACTCTCCCCTTAAAAGTATTTGTTTATTAGTTTTGTAGACAAAGTCGCCATTATTAAATTAAAAAAATTGTTTTTTATTTATTTCGAATATAGATATTACCAGCCAACTTTGGTAATTTGTGCATGCCGAGTGAAAATGTTAAAGTCGTCTTGGTGGATGAATTTGGCCAAGAGAGGGACACGACATATCTAGCAAAACACCATGGTCTGAGTGCTGGTTGGAAAAGGTTTGCGACGGAGCATGAGCTCGTGAAAAGAGATGTATTGGTCTTTCAGATGACCGCACCATACATATTCAAGATATTTTTTTTCTCATTTAGATACTTTGTTCCACCCCTACATATGTGTCAACCGTTACGCATTAGTAAATGCACGATCGAATCATATTAAGGGTGGAACTTCAACATGTACAAACAAAGTATCTAAATGATAAAAACAATGCCTTGAATATGTAATGTGTGATCATATGAAATACCAATATAT
The DNA here is from genome assembly GCF_001625215.2 of Daucus carota subsp. sativus. NCBI lineage: Eukaryota > Viridiplantae > Streptophyta > Magnoliopsida > Apiales > Apiaceae > Daucus > Daucus carota. Next base: position 22,436,595 of record NC_030385.2, on the reverse strand, counting down.
CTCCTCTCACAAGCTCATGCTCCATTGCAAACCTTTTCCAACGAGCACTCAGACCATGGTGTTTTGCTAGATATGTTGTTCTCTCTTGGCCAGCTTCATCAACCAAGACAACTTTAGCATCTTCACTTGGCATGGACAAATTACACAAGTCGACTAATAATATCTATATTTGATATAAATACAAAAGAAAATTTTTAATTCAATAATAATGACTTTGTCTACAAAACCAATAAGCAAATAGTTTTACTAGGAGAGTATGAGATGCATACCAACCAAAAACTGTTGGAAATATTGGATTGAACCATCGGTTTTGAAAATTTAGGATATTGAACTAGTATGCTTTGAAGCACTTTTTCTGCCCGATCTATAACAGATTTCATAGAATCCTCGTCTTGATATAGGCTAACAATAAGAGTCTTCCTCCCGCACGAGCTAAAGTTGTCAAAAACAAGATAAGTTGATACAACTATGCATCATTATTATAGACTATTAACTTAATTGCTCTGAAAATATTACAAATAAGGGGCAATGATTACAATACAATATTTTTACCTCACTTCTATTTGATTAACAATATTTTTACCTCACTTCTCCTTGATTTACTAGAAATATAAGAGAGAGAGACAGGGAGAGAGAGAGAGAGAATATCATTCTGTTTCTTATTTATCAATTCATGACGGCTAAACGTCATATTACTTTACAAAACTATTTATATGACCAATATTTTGTGCCAAATTGGTACTCATGACAATTGATAAGACTGTCCATAGGTGATATATTGATTTTCTTCTCCGGGAGCTCGCTCGCTTCATTAGCAACAACTAACGATCAAGGCTGGTAAGTCGGTCGTTCCACACAATGGCCCTTATACTGGTAGAAAGTTCGATTTTGTTCCTCTCAATAACTTATTTAATAATATATATTCTTATTTCAAAATTAATGTAAAATTATAATGACAGTATAATTTGATCAAGTGCCATTAGGAATTTGATAGTGATCATTTTGCCGAAAACTGCAGTCCATTCATACATAATTTTGTTATTTGATTAAACTAAACTAAATAGTAAAGTTGTCTTGTGTTCACTAGCAAGGCAATTAAGTTGTTCAAGGAGAAGTGAGGTAAAAATATTCTATTGTAATTATTGCCCCTTATTTGTAATATTCTAAAAGCAATTAAGCTAATAGTCTTCAATAATGATTCATAGTTCTATCAACTTATCTTGTTTTTGACAAATTTAGCTTGAGCCAGAAGCGAACTCTTATTAATGGCTTATATCAAGACGAGGATTCGAAGAGAGTTATAGATCGGGCAGAAAAAGTGCTTCAAAGCATACCCGTTCAATATCCTAAATTTTCAAAACCAATAGTTCACTCCAATGTTTCCAACAGTTTTTGGTTGGTATGCATCTCATACTCTCCCCTTAAAAGTATTTGTTTATTAGTTTTGTAGACAAAGTCGCCATTATTAAATTAAAAAAATTGTTTTTTATTTATTTCGAATATAGATATTACCAGCCAACTTTGGTAATTTGTGCATGCCGAGTGAAAATGTTAAAGTCGTCTTGGTGGATGAATTTGGCCAAGAGAGGGACACGACATATCTAGCAAAACACCATGGTCTGAGTGCTGGTTGGAAAAGGTTTGCGACGGAGCATGAGCTCGTGAAAAGAGATGTATTGGTCTTTCAGATGACCGCACCATACATATTCAAGATATTTTTTTTCTCATTTAGATACTTTGTTCCACCCCTACATATGTGTCAACCGTTACGCATTAGTAAATGCACGATCGAATCATATTAAGGGTGGAACTTCAACATGTACAAACAAAGTATCTAAATGATAAAAACAATGCCTTGAATATGTAATGTGTGATCATATGAAATACCAATATATCTCCTCTCACAAGCTCATGCTCCATTGCAAACCTTTTCCAACGAGCACTCAGACCATGGTGTTTTGCTAGATATGTTGTTCTCTCTTGGCCAGCTTCATCAACCAAGACAACTTTAGCATCTTCACTTGGCATGGACAAATTACACAAGTCGACTAATAATATCTATATTTGATATAAATACAAAAGAAAATTTTTAATTCAATAATAATGACTTTGTCTACAAAACCAATAAGCAAATAGTTTTACTAGGAGAGTATGAGATGCATACCAACCAAAAACTGTTGGAAATATTGGATTGAACCATCGGTTTTGAAAATTTAGGATATTGAACTAGTATGCTTTGAAGCACTTTTTCTGCCCGATCTATAACAGATTTCATAGAATCCTCGTCTTGATATAGGCTAACAATAAGAGTCTTCCTCCCGCACGAGCTAAAGTTGTCAAAAACAAGATAAGTTGATACAACTATGCATCATTATTATAGACTATTAACTTAATTGCTCTGAAAATATTACAAATAAGGGGCAATGATTACAATACAATATTTTTACCTCACTTCTATTTGATTAACAATATTTTTACCTCACTTCTCCTTGATTTACTAGAAATATAAGAGAGAGAGACAGGGAGAGAGAGAGAGAGAGAATATCATTCTGTTTCTTATTTATCAATTCATGACAGCTAAACGTCATATTACTTTACAAAACTATTTATATGACCAATATTTTGTGCCAAATTGGTACTCATGACAATTGATAAGACTGTCCATAGGTGATATATTGATTTTCTTCTCCGGGAGCTCGCTCGCTTCATTAGCAACAACTAACGATCAAGGCTGGTAAGTCGGTCGTTCCACACAATGGCCCTTATACTGGTAGAAAGTTCGATTTTGTTCCTCTCAATAACTTATTTAATAATATATATTCTTATTTCAAAATTAATGTAAAATTATAATGACAGTATAATTTGATCAAGTGCCATTAGGAATTTGATAGTGATCATTTTGCCGAAAACTGCAGTCCATTCATACATAATTTTGTTATTTGATTAAACTAAACTAAATAGTAAAGTTGTCTTGTGTTCACTAGCAAGGCAATTAAGTTGTTCAAGGAGAAGTGAGGTAAAAATATTCTATTGTAATTATTGCCCCTTATTTGTAATATTCTAAAAGCAATTAAGCTAATAGTCTTCAATAATGATTCATAGTTCTATCAACTTATCTTGTTTTTGACAAATTTAGCTTAGCCAGAAGCGAACTCTTATTAATGGCTTATATCAAGACGAGGATTCGAAGAGAGTTATAGATCGGGCAGAAAAAGTGCTTCAAAGCATACCCGTTCAATATCCTAAATTTTCCAAACCAATAGTTCACTCCAATGTTTCCAACAGTTTTTGGTTGGTATGCATCTCATACTCTCCCCTTAAAAGTATTTGTTTATTAGTTTTGTAGACAAAGTCGCCATTATTAAATTAAAAAATTTCTTTTGTATTTATTTCGAATATAGATATTACCAGCCGACTTTGGTAATTTGTGCATGCCGAGTGAAAATGTTAAAGTCGTCTTGGTGGATGAATTTGGCCAAGAGAGGGACACGACATATCTAGCAAAACACCATGGTCTGAGTGCTGGTTGGAAAAGGTTTGCGACGGAGCATGAGCTCGTGAAAAGAGATGTATTGGTCTTTCAGATGACCGCACCATACATATTCAAGATATTTTTTTTCTCATTTAGATACTTTGTTCCACCCTTACATATGTCAACCGTTAGGCATGAGTAAATGCACGATCGAATCATATTAAGGGTGGAACTTCAACATGTACAAACAAAGTATCTAAATGATAAAAACAATGCCTTGAATATGTAATGTGTGATCATATGAAATACCAATATATCTCCTCTCACAAGCTCATGCTCCATTGCAAACCTTTTCCAACGAGCACTCAGACCATGGTGTTTTGCTAGATATGTTGTGTCTCTCTCTTGGCCAGCTTCATCAACCAAGACAACTTTAGCATCTTCACTTGGCATGTACAAATTACACAAGTCGACTAATAATATCTATATTTGATATAAATACAAAAGAAAATTTTTAATTCAATAATAATGACTTTGTCTACAAAACCGATAAGCAAATAGTTTTACTAGGAGAGTATGAGATGTATACCAACCAAAAACTGTTGGAAATATTGGATTGAACCATCGGTTTTGAAAATTTAGGATATTGAACTAGTATGCTTTGAAGCACTTTTTCTGCCCGATCTATAACAGATTTCTTAGAATCCTCGTCTTGATATAGGCTAAAAATAAGAGTCTTCCTCCCGCTCCAGCTAAAGTTGTCAAAAACAAGATAAGTTGATACAACTATGCATCATTATTATAGACTATTAACTTAATTGCTCTGAAAATATTACAAATAAGGGGCAATGATTACAATACAATATTTTTACCTCACTTCTATTTGATTAACAATATTTTTACCTCACTTCTCTTTGATTTACTAGAAAAATAAGAGAGAGAAACAGGGAGAGAGAGAGAGAGAGAATATCATTCTGTTTCTTATTTATCAATTCATGACGGCTAAACGTCATATTACTTTACAAAACTATTTATATGACCAATATTTTGTGCCAAATTGGTACTCATGACAATTGATAAGACTGTCCATAGGTGATATATTGATTTTCTTCTCCAGGAGCTCGCTCGCTTCTGTAGCAACAACTAACGATCAAGGCTGGTACGTCGGTCGTTCCACACAATGGTCCTTATACTGGTAGAAAGTTCAATTTTCTTCCTCTCAATAACTTATTTAATAATATATATTCTTATTTCAAAATTAATGTAAAATTATAATGACAGTATAATTTGATCAAGTGCCATTAGGAATTTGATAGTGAACATTTTGCCGAAAACTGCAGTCCATTCATACATAATTTTGTTATTTGATTAAACTAAACTAAATAGTAAAGTTGTCTTGTGTTCACTAGCAAGGCAATTAAGTTGTTCAAGGAGAAGTGAGGTAAAAATATTCTATTGTAATTATTGCCCCTTATTTGTAATATTCTAAAAGCAATTAAGCTAATAGTCTTCAATAATGATTCATAGTTCTATCAACTTATCTTGCTTTTGACAAATTTAGCTCGAGCCAGAAGCGAACTCTTATTAATGGCTTATATCAAGACGAGGATTCGAAGAAAGTTATAGATCGGGCAGAAAAAGTGTTTTAAAGCATACCCGTTCAATATCCTAAATTTTCAAAACCAATAGTTCACTCCAATGTTTCCAACAGTTTTTGGTTGGTATGCATCTCATACTCTCCCCTTAAAAGTATTTCTTTATTAGTTTTGTAGACAAAGTCGCCATTATTAAATAAAAAATCTTTTGTATTTAATTCGAATATAGATATTACCAGCCGACTTTGGTAATTTGTGCATGCCGAGTGAAAATGTTAAAGTCGTCTTGGTGGATGAAGTTGGCCAAGAGAGGGACACGACATATCTAGCAAAACACCATGGTCTGAGTGCTGGTTGGAAAAGGTTTGCGACGGAGCATGAGCTCGTGAAAAGAGATGTATTGGTCTTTCAGATGACCGCACCATACATATTCAAGATATTTTTTTACTCATTTAGATACTTTGTTCCACCCTTACATATGTCAACCGTTAGGCATGAGTAAATGCACGATCGAATCATATTAAGGGTGGAACTTCAACATGTACAAACAAAGTATCTAAATGAGAAAAACAATGCCTTGAATATGTAATGTGTGATCATATGAAATACCAATATATCTCCTCTCACAAGCTCATGCTCCATTGCAAACCTTTTCCAACGAGCACTCAGACCATGGTGTTTTGCTAGATATGTTGTGTCTCTCTCTTGGCCAGCTTCATCAACCAAGACAACTTTAGCATCTTCACTTGGCATGTACAAATTACAGAAGTCGACTAATAATATCTATATTCGATATAAATACAAAAGAAATTTTTAATTCAATAATAATGACCTTTGTCTACAAAACCAATAAGCAAAATAGTTTACTAGGAGAGTATGAGATGCATACCAACCAAAAACTGTTGGAAATATGGATTGAACCATCGGTTTTGAAAATTTAGGATATTGAACTAGTATGCTTTGAAGCACTTTTTCTGCCCGATCTATAACAGATTTCTTAGAATCCTCGTCTTGATATAGGCTATCAATAAGAGTCTTCCTCCGGCTCGAGCTAAAGTTGTCAAAAACAAGATAAGTTGATACAACTATGCATCATTATTATAGATTATTAACTTAATTGCTCTTGAAAATATTACAAATAAGGGGCAATGATTACAATACAATATTTTTACCTCACTTCTATTTGATTAACAATATTTTTACATCACTTCTCCTTGATTTACTAGAAAAATAGAGAG